>NC_080672.1:85262112-85452112 GCF_030247195.1 Topomyia yanbarensis | reverse complement strand
AAGCTATATCAGCGCTATGCAAACTCGGAAAAAATAGTCTCACCAAATGACTAGAACTCAACTGTGTTCACTCAATTTGACAGTTATTGCGTAAGTTAGCAAAAATAGTTCATGAAACATTTTATGACACATTTCAGATGGTTGAAAATATTTACTGAATTTTAAACATTCTTAATTCCTTTACTACTTAAAAACCATACTTCCCATTCGGCTCCTTACTCTTGGTCACTAGTAAAACCCTTGTAGATCATGCTCTAAATGCTATTTGAAAGTTGTGCATAAATTAGTGTCATTATTCTAGTCATAAAGTGAATATTCAAATTAAATATCAGTAATAACCATGCGTCTCCATTCACAGTTTTTTCAAATTTTGACTGCTTATCGCAAGTTTTCGCAAAACTAGCATAGGCTCATTTTAAAGAGAAAATGAAAAGCTTTCGAATGAGCATAGTGTGATCGCGGGAATTCACGGGCGTCGTTGTTGTTATCGCTTTAGAAGTTCGAATTCAATAAAAATTCATGGCAAACGGTTATATAAACACTAACTAAACCAACTAGTGACTTATTTTTGGCGATTTTACGATGTAATTTTATCACACGGATAATTTTGGTGAAGTAATGCAATTCATAAAATCAACCGTTTCTTTGAAAAACGAGAATAACTGTATGTAGTTCCTATGGTCAAATAATGCAAAAAACACTTGAGTTATGCCCTTCAAAAAGCTGTCAAAAATTCATTTTGCATTCAAATCACCTAAAATCTCGCGAAAATGTCTCTGATGGCTCAGCTGATACGAGAAAAATACTAGTGAGAATATCGCATAACCTTCATTTATGGACTTAAGTCCGGGCTCGTCCCACTGTGCCATGTGGTGCTGACCCTGCTTCAGTAATAATAGCTAACCGAGAAACGGTCGGATTGACGATTGAACATTAACTGTTTGTATACAATTGATGATTATCCTGGTTGGCATAAACTGTTATCGATCCGAGCGCAACCGATGTGGAATCAACTTTGAAGGTTATGTTTCACATTGGCCGGTTTCTTCGCCAGCGCTGACCAAAGCTAGGAAGCTATCGTCTGTACTTTGTCTTTTTCCCTTAAACAATCCAATCTAGGAGTGAATTGTTCGAAGAACCAGACGAATGAAGTTTGAAATATGACAGCTGGGTACCGACCGGCAGAGTTAAAAATAATCGAAGCTCTTTTTTGACGGCTGAAAATGAACCTGATGCGACTCGCGGTGAATAGAAAATATATTCATTCAAATATCCATGTTATTCATTCAGTTGAATATCGTACAGTATATTCATTTCACTAATTATATAGGAAAATGTTTTCAAATGCCGGTAAAGCCTATGAAACAACAATCATCATCGCTTACATTGTGCCAGGGCATACTTTGATGCGTTTGATTCGTTGCTGCACGACCGTTTCGTGTAATAATCGGAGACGAATGGAAATCTGCATGGATGAATGGGCGGTTTGTTCGTTTGACGTTTTCAGCTGCGTCACTGAATATTGAAAATGAATGCGGCTGAATATGATCAATTTTCATGCAATGAATTTGAATATTTTTAACTCTGCCGACCGGAGCTAATAGTTTTTGTAGAATGGTAGAGGGTATTGCGAATGAAAAAATCTTGGAAAAATCGTTTAATTAAATGTCAACTGCAATTTTCGCATTAGAATGTCTTCATTAAGAGGAATTTTTTTCAAAAGTCATAATTTAATTGTCTAAAGATTACTAGGTAGGAAAAGTTATGAAAATATAAAGCCATCGTACTCAGGGTGGAACAAGGATGTGAAACATACAAATCGGAAAACTAGAAGTGGCACGGTCATCAAGAATAGGCTTAAAATCTTACAGACTAATCTTGTCTTCTGCTGATTGTCGGTTCTCATGATGAAGAGGGACTGTTAGACATGTAAGTGGAGTCACTGAGAACTGACATACAAGTAAAGTGTTCGACTTGTGTAAAAAATTAAACTGTCGCTTTGAAATGACAACAGCAAGTAGCAACTTGCCGCTGGTCGGTGCTTCTATCGGCCAGCAATCGCTAGACGGGACTTGTGTGCAAACTTGGATACAATAGTGATTCACGCATGCGAACCTGTATGCGATGGTGATTTTCAACGTATTTTCTTTTAAATACTTACACTGGTTTTTCGGGAAAGTTTGTTCTAGCTTGTATGTCTGTTCTCTGTGGTAGAGTGGAGCGATGCTTAGTATTTCTGCCTAAGTTGGACTCTTCCCAGCAGAGGACAACAGATTAGTCCGTATGTTTTGAAGCCTGTGACGATGCCACTTCTAATTATCCGATCTGTATATTTCACATCCTTGCTCTCCCTGCGTACTATAACTAAGTTATATCTAGTTAGTTGAATGTCGGAAAAAGAAAGAAAGAAAAATGTGAGTTTTATTCAAACAGAAAAAAATGAAAAAAAAGAATTTATAACTTTTGTTGATTGCGCGCCAACTACAGACAATACTTATAAAAAGATATAATCAAAACGTTGCACTGTGGCGTTCTTCGTATAAAAGTCGGACAAAAACAAAAATGTGGCTTAATCTGGCTGAAAATCACATGTTAAGTTAATTTTGGAGTATCAAGTTCACTTTTAATGATAAAAGTCACAGAAAAAATTAAATAAATTTTACCATATACTGCCTAGTGGTCTAGAATGTAACTTTAGCAGAAATTTTAACTTTTTGCTGAAACTAAATAACTTTAAAATTGGGTGGTTCCAATTGTACCAAGATCTACAATTGATCGTTTTACCGGTTCGAGGTAGGGTTTGACTGTCTTCAGTAAAGTTGTAGAACAACAAATTTTAGATTAATTTGTTGAAGACGCGCAATCTTTATCCTTCATACTTTCCATTGCACGAACATTCCAAAGGCAAACTTTAGAGTGTTCCTTAAACAAGTATTTATGGAACTTTTGAAGTTTCTATTTTTCAATAAAGTAACCCTTAGACAACTTGAAGATTGTTTTAGAGTGCATAATTTGTTCATACAAACTAACTATGTACTAAACTATTTTCGCTTCAAAATTACAACCTTTACATAAAAATATAACTTTTTCAAATATTATTATCTTCGATTAGGGCACTTAACGTATTTATTGTTAATTTCGGCCATATGAAATATCTTACATTCATCTACATCTCTAAAAATGATAAATTCGACATGTTTTTTTATATCTTGCAATATTTACTAGGAACCCAGTTTTATTTTAGTAAAAAGTATATCTAACATTGTGACGAAAGAAACTAGAAGTTCAATATATTGAAACAAACTATCCTCCTACAAAATATCTGACAGTATTTCTAAAGTTAACGGATAAACTGCAAGGGTTATATAAACAATACTTTATTTTAAGAAACACTATTTTTTTAGTAATTTTCTTGTACAACGATAAGTACAAGATATAGAGCTCAAGATCAAAATAATTATCTTTCGCTTGCCCCATTCAGTTTAATTAGAATTTCGAAAAACGACTTAATACACCTAGCAGTGGGATGAGGCTTTTCATACACGTATGATTGTTGGATTATTCATTGGTTTGCAGAATTCATACGAAGTAATTAATCAGACTAGAGGTGTGAAGAACGCAACATTTTTGTCCTGCTCGATCAAAACCTTAAATGGCCTGAATAAAATATAAAACTATTAATAAAACAAAGGAAATTAAAGAAAAAATATTTTTTTATCCAGTTCCTTTATTTGATAGGCTCAAATGCGTGAGCTTGGCGGTGCCAAAATCTTTTGTTTTTACATTTTAAATTCTTAAAATTAGGAGTTTATATTGTTCAGATATTTTTTATATTGAAAGGAAGAATTCTACAGCTATCTTAAGACTAAAAATACAATTCGATATGCAAGATTTTTTACGAAAAAACCTGATTACCTGGTGATTCGTAGTTATGCTGCCTAAGCTCGACCCTCATCAGCAGAAGACAAAAGTTAAGCCCGTACGATATTAAGCCTGTTCTAATGACCCT
This sequence comes from Topomyia yanbarensis, assembly GCF_030247195.1. Taxonomy (NCBI): domain Eukaryota; kingdom Metazoa; phylum Arthropoda; class Insecta; order Diptera; family Culicidae; genus Topomyia; species Topomyia yanbarensis. Next base: position 85,448,103 of record NC_080672.1, on the reverse strand, counting down.
GCCACTTCTAGTTTTCCGATCTGTTTACTTCACATCCTTGCTCTCACTTGAGTACTATGGCTCTAATTTTCATAACTTTCCCTACCCAGTAATCTCTAGCTAATTGAATGTCGTTAAAATGTAAAAAAGAAAAATGTGACTAACATAGTCGAAATAAAAAAATAAAAAAAATTAATATTAATTAAATTAACTAAATAAATATAATAATAAAATTAATAAAGTGAGAAATATGAATTTGAAGGCAAGGCAACAAAGGATCTTTTGTGTAATGGTAAGATCTATTTATACATTCATTGACACGAAAAAAAAATGTTTTCAGTCACGCTGAGCCACACATACCAGCGTTCCAAGAGAAGACGTCCAACCATTTCCACGTAGAGGAGCGCCGCGGCGAACACGATAGCTCTTGATAAAATTGTCTGACACAGAAAATTCAATAAGATTTGTTAAGCTCAGACTTGCTCATCGATGAACCAAAAGTTCGAGTTTCGAAAAATGGCTTCATGAAAACCAAAAAATCCCATATTTTACTATAAAATACGCTCAGTTTTCTTCAAAATAATAGGGAGAAAAAAAATTGATTCAGTTTTTCGTGGTTCATAGACAGGCTACACCTATTGTGCATTCTCATAAAAAATTAAGTCAATTCGTAGACTAGTGAGTCATCGTGCTCGCCAATTTTAAAAACTCGCTTTCGAGAAAAACGCCAGTAAAGGGTGTCCCTAATTAAATTACATTACGGAAGAAACGCTGCAGAAAATAACCCATTAGGTATGTTTTCTATAAAATGTGGGTAGAAGTAATTTAGAGTACATTGTCTACACTGTATTTTTATCGCTGTCAGGCTTTCGAAAATTGTTGCCGATGGATTGAAATTTGCGTGTGCTATAGCAAATACGCACTCGGAATGCATGGCTATTTCAAACAAAAGAAGTTCAGCGCGGCCACCGAGATTGCTGGAGACTAGTGATGTCTTTTTTTTATTCGATTAACGCAAATAATCGATTAATTTCTAAAATAATCGAAAAATCAATAATCGATTACAAGCTTTCGGTATAATCGAGCAAATCGAGTAGCTGCTATCAATTAATCGAGAGCATAATTAATGAAGGGTGGCATTGAAAATGAAAGTCGCAGTACAAAAAAATATGAACAGACTTCTCCAAATTTTTCAAAATGTGTCGAGCGACCTTTTTTTTTTGGTTGACAAACTAGGATTTACTAAGTAATCGATTATTGATTTTAATCGATTATCTTAGTCGATTAATCGAATGAATTAATCAAGCTCTCAAAAATTATTCGATTAACGGATAATCGATTATTTGCAAAAATCAGACATCACTACTGGAGACTATGCTAGAGGTTTAATACTAACAATTAAGGGGTTACATATAAAGTTGTGGCGAAAAATTGAGATAAGTTCGTCATCTTTTTGAAGCGTTTTGTGCAAATTTATTTTGAAAAAGCGAAAGACAGATCGTTGGTAGCACTATCGTAGATAGAAAAAAACAAGGTGAATTAAAAAAATATTCAAGGTTGACGCAGTTATGGCCGAATCCCCGAAAAGTGTTTTTTTTTTGGCAAAGGGTTGCGGTGAACGCTCTCCAAGCCGAACCACTCAACTGAAATCCAAAAACTAAAAAGATGACTTAAGGAAAATGTATTGTGGTGTACTTGAACGGATCGATTTTCCAATAATAATTTGTTTTCTTACAAAAAAACATGTTGACCAAAAAAATTAGTTATGTAGTGTTCAAAATTATAAACAAAAATTCATTACAAAGAATAATCTTTTTTTTTTTTTTGATGATAAAGAAACCGTTCAAGTACACAAGAATGTAAATACAAACAATTTAAAACACAATTTAGACAAATCGGATGAATAGTTTTTGAGATATCACGTTCACCGCAACGGTACTTTTCAAAAAACTTCATCCCGAGATAATTGCGTTTAAAGTTTTGTGTTAACTTCATTCGTGGAAGAACAGCACAGTGGGACCAATCCAAAAAAGGTGAGACAAAACCTATTTGAGGCCTTAAATGTCATTTTAGAGCCAGCAGTTCTTCGTAGCATATGTTCACAATGTTATTCTGCAACTTTTTAAATAGAATATTTATTGGTTGGACTAAAGTAACCCGAGCAAAAAAAAATTTCAAACAAAATTTTTAGAGGGTCGATGTCTTCGACAAAGTTGTTGAATATTCTGTTTCGAATAACTTCTTCTAACATACCACAGACATCAGATCTCATTTTTGAGGCAAAATTGAGGCAAACCTTAATTAATTAATTTAATATGTTCTACAAACTTGCAGGTATCACTAAAATACAACTTTTTGTTTAAGAAACTAATAACGTAAAATCAATATTTTGGCTTCTAAAACTATTTTTCATATAAATTTGATCTATTTTCATCAAAGATTTCTGTTTTTTATGCACTTTTGTGCAGCCAAACTTTGGCGAATCCTATACTCTATTATTCCTAGAATAAATGTAATATTACATAAAAACAGGATATAGTTGGACGCATTGTTTAGGCGACTATTCATGTACGACGGTTTATAACTTAAAATGTGTTTATATTATTTTTAATTTATTTACATTATTAGCTATTAACGAAATGTTATATTTTACACGCATCTACCAGCATGTATAACACATTGAGTTGATAAATTACGGTTACAATATGAAAAAGCGAAAAAAAAATTGAGGTTAAACTGCCGACGGGCAACGATTTTGGCTCAAAAATGTATAGTATGTATATAGTATTTTATATAGTATTTTTAACAAAATTGTTCCAAATACAATATTTGACAGCTTTGCTGAAGTGCTCAACCATCTAAAAAATAGAAATGATAGAATTATATTGTGAATATTTTTTCCAAATACACCTAGGTTCTATAATTTCTAAGGCCTCAAATAGGCATTGTACTACTTTTACGAACTAACCTTATTGGTTAAACTAAAGTAGAAATTCCGGACTAAAAAATCAAATTTTGTTTGAATGGTTGAGGTCTTCAGCAAAGTTGTCAAATATTGTATTTTGAACAATTTTGTTCCAAATACCATATACATACTGTAGATTTATTTTTTGAGCCAAAATCGTTGTCCTCTGTCAGTTTAACCTCCATTTTTTTACTTTTCCATATTGTAACCGTAATTGATCAACTCAATATGTTCTACATGCTGGTAGGTGCGTGTAATACATAATATTTTGGTAATAGCTAATAATTATTAAAAATAAAATAAACACATTTATGTTATAAACCGTCGTACATGAATGGTCACCCAAACAATGCGTCCAACTATATCCTGTTTCTATGTAATATTAAATTTATTCTAGGAATAATAGAGTATCGGAATAGCCAAAGTTTGGCTGCACAAAAGTGCACAAAAAACAGAAATCTTTGATGAAAATAGATCAAATTTACATGAAAAATAGTTTTAGAAGCCAAAATATTGATTTTACGTTATTAGTTCCTGAAACAAAAAGTTGTATTTTAGTTATACCTGCAAGCTTGTAGAACATATTAAATTTATTAATTAAGGTTTTCAGCATGGAAAAGTTGAAAAACTGATTTTTAGGTCATAATTATAAAAACAACAATTTTGCCTCAAAAATGAGGTCTGATGTCTGTGATATGTTAGAAAAAGTTATTCAAAACATAATATTCTACAACTTTGTCGAAGACATCAATCCTCTAAAAAAATTTTTTGAAAATTTTTTTTGCTCGGGTACTAAAGTAGAAGTCCAACCAAACAGTATTCTATTTAAAACGTTGCAGAATAACATTGTGAACATATGCTACGAAGAAATGCTGGCTCTAAAATGACATCTAAGGCCTTGAATAGGTTTTGTCCCACCTTTTTTGGATTGGTCCCACTGTGAATTGCCGCCTGTAATTTAAAATCTAGTGCTCCGATCTGGATGAAATTTCGCAGATATTTTCCAAAGTATGTAGTTTTAGAATATTCAATAATTTTTTGACATTAAAAATGTCTTACTCCACTATCTGGGACTAGGTGTCATTCTAAAATCTAAACTATCTCCCATGTAACGAAACTATGTAAGGTTTGCACGCTTATAACTCCGATATTACTAGATGGATTTTAATCATTCATACACCAACCGATTCAGAAACACCTAACTTAAATATTGGTAATAATTTAATATCTCCCCAATAAAAGTAGACTTTTGGAAATTGGTAAAATTAAAAAGTTCACAAAAAACGGGAAAAATACCATTCGTGAGGCAGATTTCTCAGACACAGCCGTCAAAAGAGGGCAGCTTAGTTGCTCAATGAAACACGAAAAGTCATAAATAGAAGCAACGCATGTCCGTTTAAATCAGTTGTTGCTCTTATCCCACACGAGCAACGTCGTCTCCGGGCGATGCAATAAGCGCTATCGATTTTCGGTAACGTTGGCATTTGCACACACTCGCACCTAAGTGACTAAACCATATACGGTTAGTTTATAAATAGAGGTGACGCGTACCCGTTTGAATCAGTTTTTGTAAGAATGTCGAACGGGTAAGATCATGGCTGCAGCGCACAGTGGGACGAGCCCGGACTTAAGTCCATATATGAAGGTTATGCGATATTCTCAGTAGTATTTTTCTCGTATCAACTGAGCCATTAGAGACATTTTCGCGAGATTTTAGGTGATTTGAATGCAAAATGAATTTTTGACAGCTTTTTGAAGGGCATAACTCAAGTGTTTTTTGCATTATTTGACCATAGGAACTACATACGGTTATTCTCGTTTTTCAAAGAAACGGTTGATTTTATGAATTGCGTTACTTCACCAAAATAATCCGTGTGATAAAATGACATCGTAAAATCGCCAAAAATAAGTCACTAGTTGGTTTAGTTAGTGTTTATATAACCGTTTGCCATGAATTTTTATTGAATTCGAACTTCTAAAGCGATAACAACAACGACGCCCGTGAATGCCCGCGATCACACTATGCTCATTCGAAAGCTTTTCATTTTCTCTTTAAAATGAGCCTATGCTAGTTTTGCGAAAACTTGCGATAAGCAGTCAAAATTTGAAAAAACTGTGAATGGAGACGCATGGTTATTACTGATATTTAATTTGAATATTCACTTTATGACTAGAATAATGACACTAATTTATGCACAGCAATAATAGCATTTAGAGCATGATCTACAAGGGTTTTACTAGTGATCAAGAGTAAGGAGCCGAATGGGAAGTATGGTTTTTAAGTGGTAAAGGAATTAAGAATGTTTAAAATTCAGTCAATATTTTCAACCATCTGAAATGTGTCATAAAATGTTTCATGAACTATGTTTGCTAACTTACGCAATAACTGTCAAATTGAGTGAACACAGTTGAGTTCTAGTCATTTGATAAGACTTTTTTTTCGAGTTTGCATAGCGCTGATATAGCTTAAAGGTATGCGATATTACCCTAATAAAATAAGACCATTTTTAAATGAACCATTAACGCGAAAAAAGGATTTTGGATTTATTTTAATTTAAGGTATGAAATAAGCAATATAAGCAACTTAAAACACACCTGCGAAAACAAAATCGTTAACCATCTTGTTGATTAGTGAATGTAATCAATATTCCACTAAGACGCTCAAAATGTTTGTTGTGAAAATGAAAAAAATGGAGTTTTCATACCAAGTAACCCACTAATGAATTAAACGTTCCAAAATTAATCGATCACATCTTATTTCATCCTTAAAAATAATATAGTCATTTCTAAAGCCACATAATGAGAATCAATTCGTTTCAATACGGAAAATAAATTCCAAAATTACAATTGAAAGAAATCTTTATAAAAGACAAAATATTTACTTTTAAGCCACTCTAATAAATAGTAAAGTTAATTTCTATTTTCTATAACCAACATAAGAATTCAGCGTACAAAAATGTCTTTAAAAATTTTTTTAACCTTCACAGCAAAATAATTATTTTTGAGCCACCCTAATGTATAATAATTTTTTTTGCAGATATTAATATCAAAAACGGTTTAGCACACGAAAATTAATATACACAAATTTTAAGAACGATTTAGAAAAAAAAATTTTTTTGAGACACCCTAATGAATAGTAAATGTTTATTTTTGAAATGTTTTAATATCGAAAACGAATTCAGCGTACCAAAATTACATAAAGACGTCCTATATGAACCGATACGGAAAAGTTTGGACTTTAGTCCACCTTTTGTTCTAAGTCGTGCCACTGTGCAGCGTCTGGGCACTACAATAAGCGGTAGACGCTATGCATTTTCGGCAGCGGTGGCCGTGTGCGGATTTTTCGGGTACCAGCACGGTGTCAGAGAATGATTTGCAAAGTGAGTGGGCGGGGTGGTTTGGATTTAATTCAATACGGTGTGTGCTGCTTAAGAGTGTTGCGTTTGAAAAAAATATATTTATTTTTATGCATGCGTGTGCGTTGTAACTTGTTAATCCATGTTTACGGCGCTTTGTAGCTGCGTAGGGTAAAGAGCCAATTGGTTTTCATGTTTCATATTTCGGTTATATGTTTTTTATCAGTAAGGCATCTGACAACGTGCTTCTGTAGTTATTGCACTGTTCAGCAGCGTGATATTTTATATAGGAGAGTACACTCAGGTTTTTTACGCGGATTTTGAAATTTACGCGGTTTTCATTAACGCGTTTTTTTTTTAAATTTACGCGGTTTTCATTTACACGGCCTGTATCCCCTGCGTGAAAAATCTGAGTGTAATTGCATCGGAAACAATCACATTCCCAGCAGAACTTTTTGTTTTCTAATTTCAAACACTTGTTTCGTACTGCACACAACGGAAAATTTTAAAACAGAACTTACCGTCCCAGCAGCAGTTGAAGCGGGTGTTTTTTTTCGATTCAAATTCAAGCCATGTCTTAAGCGTTACTGGACTTAAAATTGTTTTCCCAGTTTAACCAGTCAGAATATCTGTCCTACCCTATGTATTTAAAACACAGTTCTAATTGCGTTTCAAGGTATACAACAAATACGGTTGGGTATACTAATTTAAATTTTAAAATAAATCTGTTTTAAATTATGAAACAAACCGCTGTACTGAAGATATAATTATGTCAGTCCTATTACCACATAAAACACCTATATAACATAAAACGCTGCAGAATTGGTTTAATAATACAATGTTTATACTACAGAGTTATAACACACATTCAATAATTAGCAACAAGAAAAATGTCACCAAGATAGCATAAAAACCCGTTTTAACTGGTAGTGCGAACGTTGCATAACAATGTAATTTATCAAAAAATTTCATTTTTCCACCACTAATCGATCAAGAAATACTTACACTTAAGATTGTTTACTTAAGTTCATTAGTACATTATTGAAAATTTAAATGGAAAATGAAATTTCATATTTTATGGAGAATCTGTATATTTCCGTTGGCGGGCGTGGGTTTCCTCATCACAGCTCTCAATTTGGAACTTTTCTTTTGAATATATTTTCTGGACAGACTAGCCTATTTTTACTAGATGGATCAGCCAAATAATGCCAATCACCTAGTGAGATACTTGATTAATTAATAGATTACCGTTAAAAGACCTTCAATAAATTATGTTTTAATGGGGAGGGTATATAGCAAATTGTAACATATGAAAACAGGCGAGTGAACAAGAACGTGTGTCGATATGTGTGATAGATAAAAAAGCTATATTTTTAATGTCACCGTGGTCGTGTCCTGTACACAACCCTTTAATTTTTTTTCGATTTTTTGAGTTCCAATTTTGTATATAACCCCTTAAGCGGATAAAAAAAGTCCATCATTTTGCCCACTACACCAGACGCGCCTTTAAACGTACGAATTAAATAGAATAAATAAAACTCAAGAGTAGACGAAATGATTTAAATTAAGAAAATTGAAGAAAACGAATAAGATGAATAAAACGGATAAAATGAAAAAAAAACATGAATAGAACAAATAATTTAAATAAAATGAATAAATTAAATTAAAAAAATTATTTAATTTATTAAAATAAATTAAATGAATCAAATGCAAAAGGAACAAAATTAATAAATTAATAAGATTAATAAAATTGATATTTTATCAATTTTATTAATCTTATTAATTTATTAGTTTTGTTCCTTTTGCATTTGATTCATTTAATTTATTTTAATAAATTAAATAATTTTTTTAATTTAATTTATTCATTTTATTTAAATGATTTGTTCTATTCATGTTTTTTCATTTTATCCGTTTTATTCATCTTATTCGTTTTCTTCAATTTTCTTCATTTAAAACATTTCGTCTACTCTATTTCATTTTGAATGGAATGAACAGAGTGAATTAAATGAGCAAAATGAATAAGATGAATAAAATGAATACAATGAATAAAATTAATACAGTGAATACAATGAATACAATTGAATAAAATGGGTAAAATGAATAAAACTGAATAAAATTGAACAAAATGAATAAAGTGAACAATATGAATGAAATGAATAAAACCAAGAAAAAGAATGAAATGGATAAAATTATAAGAGAACGGTGGGGAGTTGTGAACACCGTCGTGACGTCATTTTCTCATTAGCAAATATTGCATTAACTCTTCGTGTTCGGGTAACTAGCGAATAAATATACCAGACAAAAGGTTTTACATTTCTTATAAAAGAAATGTATAGAATTCGCTCAAACTTTCAAGAGTTTTTCCGAGGCCCGGAGGGCCGAGTCTTATATACCAATCGACTCAGCTCGACGATTTGGGACAATGTCTGTGTGTGTGTGTGTGTCTGTGTGTGTGTGTGTATGTAACGGACAAATTCTCATTCGTGTTTCTCAGCAATGGCTGAACCGATCTTATCCAAACCAATTTTAAATGAAAGAACTAAAAAACAGTATGAACGCTATTAATTTGTTTTTGATTCTGATGTTTAGTTTTTAAGATATGAATGTTTGAATGCGTAAAAATGGCGTTTTTTGCAGTTTTTTTAAATTATCTGCCGGAATTGACAATACAGATTACCAATTTATATGTTTTTAGACAGCTTTAACGAATTCCTTTCGAACAAGCTATAGATTGTTGAAATCGGACTATTATCAAAAGAGATATTTAACATTAAATGCGGACGAAAGATTTTTATCATTTCCCATTGCCAGAAATATGACCAAAAACATGTAATCTATTATTAACGCCAAAACGGCTTATTTTAGGTCAATAGTATCTTCGGAGAATTTAATGGAGGTAATATGCTCTTTCTTTTGGTATTGTGCTTTTGTTGATTAATCCCCCTATGAGTGAGATATTTTCACAAATTTTCTTGGAAATGATTATAACGAAATGATGCCTTCAGAAAATTTGTAGCTCTTACTGTTGCGAATAACTTTACTGAAGACTTCAAATATCTATTTTGAATACTTTAAAAGTTATGGCTTGTTGTTTGTGAATTACTCTAATCCATTGAAATAAGCCAAACATTATTTCGATAAATCGAATTTTGTATTTCATTTTTCTATCTACAACCGCTAGAAATAATCACCGAACACTTCCAAGTTGTCTGGAAGGAACTTGATAACTAATCAGTGCAAAAATGTTCATCTGTGCGAACCTTCTGACTGCAATTCTTCTAACTTATGACCATCGGATCGATCTGAAACCTTTCGGAAAATGAGAAGCGAAATAAATAACTACAAGCAACGGCGTAGCCAAGAGAAGGTTTTGGGGTTTAACACCATACAGCACCACCCCCCCCCCCCCACCCCCACCACACCCAAAAAATATTGGATTGGAGTTGAAAATTTATTGATTCAAACTGATTTAATTCAATATTACAATAACAATTATCTGATCCGTAGATTGATAACCTGTTGTTGTAAACATCATCAGGACTTTTGATAAATTGTCGGAATGGGGTCCTGATATGTAACTGATCTATTGGTCTTGATTTCACAGTTGTCTAATAGCATCAATATCAAATTCCTGCCTGAAAACATTCCAATAGAAAATTCCAGAGTTCTGTAATCAATCATAATCCTCAGATTTATTTTCAAATTTTCAGCTTTTTTCCTACACAATATTACGAAAGCTTACTAAACAAGTTTTCCTACTAAGTTTGTGAAAATTATAAACTATTTGAAATTTTTTAATAGTTTTATTTTTTATTTAACTGTGATTTTTTAATAAATAGTGACCATCGCTTCACAACGTAGTCTATTTTTCATGGCTTGCGGTGAACACGATCTCTCGAATTGCTGAACTGAAAATTATGGAATAGAAATTAATTTTTAGTATTCTTTACAGACCCGCTGGTGCCCTAAGACGATTTCGCTAGATTTTTAGAGCACTGTGCACTAGACTGCCCAGAAAAATGATGAATTTTTGAAAACTCAATCGGCCCAGTCGATTCATAATCCCACCAGGAGTACTTGTACCAAATTTGAAGCAAATCGGACAAGTCTAACTACCGGACCAACGTGCCTGAAGTTTATATTGGATTTTTCAACAATTTACATGGAGAAAACTCACTAGCTCGTATTTTCGCCGCTAGGTGGCACTGTATACATCGTATTATCACTGTAAGTGAAAATAAGAAAGATATTTTAATTATCTACAACTTTGTCGAAGACTGCTAATAAATCCGGCTATGTTAAAAGAAGTTATTAAACTTTTAACGAAGTGATGTCTGAGTCAGTTTTGCATGGGGCCTAGCAGTGCATGGTTGTGTATCAGTACTCGAGTCCCGCGAACTATATATTTTTGTGAAATAATGGTTAGATTTAGCCGAATAGTATGTTTACAAAAATTATAGAAAATAATACGAGTTATGTTTTGGTTAGAAAATTTTAGTTCCACCTGTGACCGCATAGAGGGCGCCACTACTAACTTTTCATAGAAGAGAGATAGAGTATCAAGATGTTCAGAAGAAATACTGAAAAATGCCTGTTCTATAACTTTGTAGAAGACACCAAATTTCTATCTCTCTCCGTTGAAAAGTTAGTGTTAGCGCCCTCTATGCGGTAACAGGTGGAACTAAAATTTTCTAATCAAAGCATGACTCGTATTATTTACTATAGTTCTTCTGAACATACCATTGAGCTAAACCTAACGATTATTTCACAAAAATGTTTAGTTCGTGTGAATCGAGTACTGATACACAACCATGCACTATTAGGCCCATGCAAAACTGACTCAGACATCACTTCGTTAAAAGTTTAATAACTTCTTTTAACAAAGTCGGATTTACTTGCAGTCTTCGACTAAGTTGTAGACAATTCAATTATCCTTCTTATTTTCACTTACAGTGATAATACGATGTATACAGTGCCACCTAGCGGCGAAAATGCGTGCTGGTGGGTTTTCTCCATGTAAATTGTTGAAAATTCCCATACAAACTTCAGGCCCGTTGGTCCGGTAGTTAGACTTGTCCGATTTGCTTCAAATTTGGTGCAAGTACTCCTGGTGGGACTAGGAATCGACGCAGAGGTGGGCGGATAGGGGTCATTTTTTTCCTGTCACCCTACTGTGCACCCAGTGCATTAACGCAAGTGACGGAAGGTTATCGAAAAGTTTCGTGAAAATGAAAGTTCCAGTAATGATGATGATTTTCCCAAACGGTTCGTTTTCGTGAGGTTTTTATTTGTTCTTTGGCATTAGGATTAGCGATAATAATTCAAATCAAGAATACTACTGGGAAGTCACCTTTAGAAAAAGTCGATGTCGAAGTAAAATTTGAAACTATGCACGCCTGTACTTCAGAGATAGCGTGATATCAGGAGCTGCGATTTCATTTCAACGCTTTTTTTTGTGAAAAGGGCGATACTTACAAATGTAAACATAGGGCTTTTTTCTTACATGCGAATGAGGGCTTTGAAACGCAACAAATTAACCTAAAAATTTGGATTCTACGATATTGCTTTCTTAAACTACAGCAAAAATACAACGGGCGAAACTGTATTTTTGTTTGTGTATTTAAAGTTTCGCCCTTCGCACTCCATGCAAACAAACAGGGCGATACTTTGCTAGCAGTTTAGAGGCGAAACTGTTTTTTCGTATTTTTTAGGATTATCAAGCTGATACCAGCTGTAAATAGTAACAATGATCGCTATTGAAAACACACGGACGAAATCGGTGGTGAAGAACGGTAGTCATTGTAAAAAATGTAAGGGCGATACTTCAATGCTGATAGGTGGGACCGAAAAAGTAAACAATCGCCAAAGGGGCGATACTATCATTTTGTCAATTTGAATAGCAAAAACAAATTTTAATTTAATAATTTCAAATACTTTATGAAGTTTTGGGTTTCGATCACTGAATCATCCAATCTAGGATGTCAAAAAACACAATAATTCTTAAATAGGAAATAAAACCAAGTCTGGAAATATTCACTGTTGATTTTCATGGAATGGTATCACTGCTAGTATCGCCCTTTTCAAGAAAAAGCGTTGATTTCTTAGTTCTCAGTCGCGTTGGAAATTTGAGTAAAGTATAAACTTCAAATCGATTAAAAAAAAATCGATTTTTTTTTGGGTCAGTACAATATATAACCCCTTTACGAAAATTAGGTTTTCCCACCACAATATAGATATTTTATTAATAATTCGTAATTCGTTGGTATGTCTATTTTATGGGCCATTTTTTCGCTTTCCCATTGATTTGGTTTGAGATTTCTAGCACTGATGTTGTCCTATGCTGATTTGAGCGATTCTCTGAGTCCTGCCACTATCCCATGTAGTATGTGTTATCAAAAAAACATCGCGAAGCATCAAGTTCTAAATGCTCTCAAACGATATAATATCCGAAGAGTGATAAGAGTTATAAGAAATGTCTCATCACACTGTTAGGTGGATTAAACACGTTTTTTTACTCAATTTTATTTGAGAGGCTGACAGCAAGAGTGTTTACGTTGGTTAAATCCTAAGAATGATTTCTATTTATCACAAATCAATGAACCCATCATCTATATGGAAGCTATTTGAAAGGTAGGTTTCGATAAATTGAATGCTATGGGAAATTGACGATTACCGCCATTTTGAAATCCAAGATGGCTACTTCTGGTTACCACAAAATAGTGAGAATCATCATCAATATCGAAATCATTTGAAAGGGGGTGGTCAGTAGACATTGGGAGTTCATGATTAGCGCCATTTTGAAATCCAATATAGCGACTTTCAGTTATCGTAAAATAGTGAAAACCATCATCGGTTGGGGGGTCATTTGGAAAGGACTGGTTAGTAGACATAGCAAATTGATGTTTAGCGCCATTTTGAAATCCAAGATCGCGACTTCAGGTTACCACAAAATAGTGAGAATATGAGTATCATTTGAAAGAGAGTGGTCAGTTGTTACGTACTCTACAGCTTTAGTAGGGCAACTGTAAAAAAATAAACCGGTGACAAAGCCGAACTTTTTTTCCTACACATACTACCAAGTGTTCTTTTCATATCAGTAGCGTCTGGCTCAAATGGCACGTTCCCATCGTCTTTTCACAGCCTTCTTCGTTACTAAATACTTACAAAACAAAACAATAAAGATAAAGCTCCATCTTGTCACGTAAAATTTTAAAGCATCGTAAATGGAAAAGCCCCCTCTTCTTTCGATTCTACAAAAACAAGTTGCAAAAATAGCGACTTTCGTTTCGCTATCAAATCCTAATAATCCTAATATCTTTTTGACGTAGGACTACGTCTTTGTTTTCGATATGGGGGTGCACTCTGCAAATTCTACAAAAATGGTATGTAACGAAAAGTGGTCCAATTTTAAACGCATATAATTCAGCCATCTCACGATAAATTTTCAAATGTTTTGCACAAATCGCCCCGAAATACTTCTAAGAATAGATTCCAATAGATGAACCCAAAGATTTTTGATATCATAGCATTAAAAAATTAAATAATATACAACCTTGTCAAAGTTTCGCGCATTAACACACAGAAGATAGCGCTTCCAAAGCCCTGTATGACAGATTGGTGTACCTAGCACGCTACGCTTCTATGAATGACGTCATCATCGACTATTTAAAGAGCGGACTTGGCCAGACACGCTCAGTTTTCTGTTGAACGGCTGGCGAAGCAGATCACTGCGCTGTGTTTTTTACAGCCAGTGTAGCTGAGTTAGAAGTCCGTTACACTGGCTGTGGAGGGTCGCTACCCTGTGTCGTCCAACAGGCGACCGCTCCAACTGCTTCCTAAATGCCGCTGTAATGTTGCCAGTAAATGTTTGGTTTAACTAGCACATGTATTTGCTATTTGCGCTTGAAATTAAGTAATGTAGTGGTAGTAATAAGCTTCCCATTTTGGTTTAAACGCAAAGACAGTTTTTAAAACAGGATTTGATTAATTAGTTTAGCTCATCTAAGCAATTTTATCAATTCTGTAATTTAAAAGAAATTTTACAGAATTTGGTGAATTTGGCCCCACTTGCAACTGGTATAATCAACCTGCACAAAGTGTTGCATAACGCAGGGCTGTTTTTGGAACAAAATCATTCAGCCCTTCGCTATGCAAAATCACGATATTATGACAGATGGGCTAAGCGCGGCCGTTCCTTTCAATCGGGAAAGGCCGCGTGGAATTTTGGTGAAATGCGCTAATAGTGTCGTGGTGGTACTAGTTGTCACTTTCGCTCTTCCCATCATCATCAGCGTTGACTCATTTTGCATTGAACGCTTGGGTTCAATGTTTGGGGCGAATGGCGAATTGTATTCTAACTAATAAGTGAATGAGATATTACAATCACCTTATGTTTCTTGTTAGACATGTTTTGTACATATCTGGTAAAAATACTTCGTTCGGTGGTAAAATGAACAGCTTCTGGTGACCTGCAAAATGTCCTGTATGTATGCAATGCGCAGCGTTGGAAAGCATTTTCCGATCAATGCTAATATCCCAACAAATCATGAGCTTTGCATACACACAGGGCATTTTGCAGGCAAAAAAATTGTCACGGAAGAATTGAATTTTCGTGACGTAATATTAACCATTTTACAATCCTGCGGCATCGAAACACATCTACAAACTTGGGGTTATCCATGGGTGTTTGAACTTTTAGGATCTGTTTGAGAGCAACTAGAAAGCTTGTTCTATACATGAGATGTGATTATATTGTCTAAAATTTGATTTTTCTTCACCGGTCCGGGTGTTTTTTCCCACACACTAAGTACTAAGAAAATAAATATTTTACATTAAGTAGTATAGTCCTACGTCTACAGTTCGTGCAACCCCATAGGGCTGCCCCTTGTAGTTTTTTTTATTTGCACTCAGTAACTATCAGTAACACCAGCTCAAACTGCTGCTGGGGAGAATAGGTTCTAGTATTAAAATTTTCAGTTTTACATTATACAGGGTGATTAAATATAAGGTTTTTTGACATGGCATTTTCTACTGATTAACGGGTCATGCTATTGTTGTTTAGTGTTGTTGGCCATTTCATAATGGAACGACTTACAATGGCACACACCGTCCTTAAATTGTTCAATGGTATTACGAAAATCAGTGCTCTGAGTTTCGTGCACTCCGACCATACTATGGTCGACATAATCGGCCAACTGAGTTCACTATTCGCCATACAATGGAAAAGTTAGAGTCACAGTTCACGTTATTGGAAGATAAGCGACTAAATCGACCACATCCAGTAGGCAGTGAAGAAAATATAGCGGCGGTGGCCGAGAGTGTACGTGATGATTGCGAAGAATCGATTTGACACCGTTCCCGATAACTTGGCTTGTCGTATTTCTTTATTTTGGGAGCAGGAAAAAGCAGGCTGGAGCTGAGTTTTAATTTAACTCTCTCTCTCAAGCAGGCATAACACCTCCTCATCTTTTATATCAACAGATAACAGACATCCAAATGATACATGTCGACACTTATAATTACAATTAAAACTAACAGCATAATCTTAATAACTAGGAACTAGCACTAGACTACAGCTAACAAAATAATGATCTTAGAAACGAATTATTGACGGCATTACTGGACAAATGGAAGTCGAAGACATTGTAACAACGATTGAAAAGTCGACACATACTAACGAAAGTTCCGTTATACCCATAATTTGTTCTGGGAAACGGGATGCGAAAGAAAGGATGAGTTCTAAGCAACGACGACGATTGTCGATGTCCAAAAGTTGTAGAAGTTCGGAACAGTTGATTCGAGATTGCAGTAGATCGGCAATGAAAACGGCTTTCGAAACATCTCGGCGTACAGAGAGGAGATCGAAATCAATAAGCTTACAGCGATCTATGTAGCTCAGTAGGTTCAGTGGGTCCCTCCATGGGAGTCGACGAAGTGCGAAACGAACAAAGTTGCGCTGAATAGCTTCAATGCGTTGAATATCATTTTGGTTATAAAGTGCCCAGACTACATTACTATATTCGAGTGTAGAGCGAATCAAAGCAAAATAGAGTGCTTTTAGACAATGTATGTTGGTAAAGTTTTTAGTGACTTTAAAAATGAATCCCAACAGCTCAGAGGCCTTAGAAATAGTGTACTCAATGTGGTGCTTGAAGTTTAGTTTGGGATCTAAGTAGACTCCCAAATCTTTAACGGATGATTTCCGTTTGAGAACGATTTGTGAGATATTGTAGTCGAAATTAACTTTTGAGCGTTTGCGAGTAAAATATACAATAACCGAAGCCTTAAAGGCATTTAACATCATCCTATTGGCATAACACCAATTGGTGAATACATCCAACTGGGATTGCAAGAATTCCGCGTCTTTGGCATTCTTGATAAGCTGAAATAGTTTGAAGTCGTCAGCAAACGAAAGTTTCATGCACTTTAGCAAGTGGTTTAGGTCGTTTAAATATAGCAAAAATTGAAAGGTCCGAGATGACTGCCCTGAGGAACTCCCGGCAGTAAATGGTGATGTCGTGCAGTCCCCAATTTCCACTGCCATTTCACGTTCGGATAGGTACGAGTAAAGCCAATCCAGAAAAGAGCCATTAAATCCTAGTCCACTTAATTTGGACACAGTTATCTGGTGATTAATTTTGTCAAAAGCCGCGGAGAAGTCGGTGTAAATGGCATCTACCTGTAGTCTTGCTTGCAAACATTGTCTCATGATGTGTAAGATACTAAGTTTATAGTAGTTGACCGTTTAGGTATAAATCCATGTTGGGTCCCGGATATGTAGCTAGAGCAGTTATGAGTGATAAAATCAAGCACAATCAGTTCGAATAGCTTAGATACTGCATATAATGCAGCTATTTCTCGATAGTTCGAAATAAAGCTTTTGTTCCCTTTTTTTAGCACTAGGAAAATGTATGATTTTTTTCATAAGTCAGGGATTCTTCCTGGCGACAGAGAGCTATTCAACAGCATTGAGAATGGAAGCTGGAGACTATCTGAGCATTTCTTTAGTACGACAGATGGAATTCCATCGGGCCCTGGACTGGACGATGACTTCAGCTTAGAAAATGCTCTGCTGACTGTAGCGGGTGTAATAATAGGGTGAGAGCCAATTGGAGAACGTATAGGAACGACACTAGCAGATTCGGAGATTTAAATATCAGTTAAGATTTCTTCAGAAAAAACGCTACTAAAATGTTGGCGGAATATGCAACAACATGGCGTATTTTACAAAAGAGTCTTGGTTTAAAAGCATGTTAACAGACTAGGTACTGCCCGAACATGAAGCCAGTAGTCTTGACGAAATTTGGTTCCAATAATGATTGCGGGAGAAACGTTTAATTTCTTCCCATGGACCTGTCAGTTGGTCGTCTTGATCGAGCGATAGACTTTTTTCTATGGGGCTATGTGAAGTTAAAAGCCTATGTGGATAAACCTGGAACGATTGAAGCATTAGAAGCCAACAATACTCGAGTAATTAATCAGATACCACTTGAAATGCTTCCAAAAATGGACCACCTCACACGCTACTATAGTTAAAAAAAAAGATAAATAATCTTTAAAATTAATAGAATAGAAAGGTTAAAATTTAATAGAAATTATTTACAAATAATAAATGGCAAAGTATGTTCATTCGAGCGAAAATAAAGATTTCGCGATTTAACTCATTTTTTAATGTTTTTGCTAGTTTCACAAAAAAATCATTATGAATCACCCTGTAGAGCTGTCAAAATTATGAATCTCTAACTGAACGACTCCTAAACATGTGCTTAGTTCATTACATGCCTCGAAATTATTTTCCCCAGTTGAGCGAACCTCAGTGTATGTGCTGAATACTCTTTTTTCAAAACAAAGTTCTAAACATGTTTCAAATGAGACAACAAAGAGAACAATAGTGTAATGATACTGAAACATTTGTATTTTGAAATTCCTACATAAAATACTACGCTATTGAACAGGCCCTAAGAAATTTGGTAGATATAAAAATGCTTGCAAACCTGTTATAAAAATTAATGCCAATCAGTTCTATTACTTTTTATTTGTTTACCAAGGATCGCTTCGGATCAGCTTCGTAATTTTTAGAAAAAAAATAAAAACTGCAACTGCTCCAACATAACTCAATCTTAGCACCCACCAAAATCTCCAACTAACCCCCGCCGTTCAGTAGGCGCAAACCCAGAGGAGTCTGCCCGTTCATTAGAAATACCTACAGAAGCATGTTGTCAGATGCCTTGGTCATAACAAACGCAGGAGGCACAACCGAAATATGGAACGTGTGTGGCAATAAAACATAAGAAGCGATATAGGATTACCACCCTAGGTACATTCAAAAATATTTTAACAGGAGACGTGGCTGTAACTTTTGTGGATACCTTTAAACATTTTTTTAAAAACTTTGATAAATCAGTAACAAAAATCCAAATGCAATAAAAAGAAGAGAAAAAACTACAATTTTTTTGTGTTTTGATTATAGAGGTTATAATCTTAGGGTCATTCGCCTCTTTATCGGGTTAGAGAAATCTCTTTAGAAAAATTTCCAAACCCTATGTGCGGGGTTGGGAATTGAATCCAGGTGATCTGCGTACAAGGCAATCGATTTACCAACTACGCTATCACCACCCCCCAAAGGGAATCTAAAATTCTCACGGTATCATATAGTTATTTAAATAACCTTAAGATATAAAACCCCTTTCAAATGACATCCACATTGATGATGTCCCTCAACATTTTGTGGTAACCGGAAGTCGCCATCTTGGATATCAAAATAGCGCTAATCATCAATTCCCGATATATACTGAACACTCTCTTTCAAATGACATCCCTATTGATAATGACTCACTATTTTGTGGTAACCGGAAGTCGCCATCTCGGATTTAAAAATGGCGATAATCGTCAATTTTCGGTGTCTACTGACATAGCCGGATCCTATATCACACGATTTCTACCCACATGTCCGAATAACAAATATTCTGAACGCCTGGTATGAACCTATATATTATTTTCTTGGCGCAAAAGTGGGTTAATATTCTATACCATTCTTGCCCAGAAAATTTCTGGGCAAGAACTATTTTTACGCAAATTAATCTTTGACCCACTTTTGCCTGAGATTGTGATAAATATACCATTTCTGATCTAACAGAATATTATCACTGGCGGCTCCAGGGGGAGGCATCGGTGGTCGATGACGACGTTTTGATAAGGAAACACCAAAGTGGCGTTTTGGAAAGACGACAAATGGTTAAAGAAAAGATCGAGCCTTCGAATTAATGAGCCATTACCCAGTGGAGGCAATTCCAATGATGGCAACGCGACAAGAAAAGTTTTTGCTGAATGGAGTTTGTGAGATCACGGGTTTGAATACAGATTTATTGGAACGATTAGGTATCATTCTCGCCGTCATCAATAGCGAAGCAAAAATAAACGCCCAAGTTTTTGCAGGCTATTTGGAAGCAACGAGAATGATTTACGATCACGAGTACGGTTGGTTCCTCTATCTCCAACCCTTCATAAACTTTTGGCACTTGGTTCGTCTATCGTCAAGCATGCTTTTCTTCCTGTTGGTAGCATATGTTCCATGTTGATGTCCGAATCTTTTTCAAAAACAAAAATATCAAAAAACCAACACAATACTCTTGTTCAACATTAATTTTTACGTAAGCAAAAAACTCACTTGATGTTTTTTACGTTGATTAAATGTAATGTACTGAGGACGAAAGACAATTCGTTTCCGCATAACAATACGCGAAAACATAAACGATGTCGTAACTAATACAGCTGCTTCACGGCAACAGCCGAAATAATAATCGTCAACGATGCTCTCTACCGTGCATCTTATTCACTCAACACGAGCTACCTCTGCAATAACATTGCAAAGATACTGCCCTATACTTATTGTACACCCGTACCTGTTTGACCCCATTCTACTCTATGTATTTCTACGGTTTTCTCGAAACTTGCGGATAGACTTATTCCTCGTTTCTAAAGCCTTTTCACTGAGGCATTAGAAACGAGGAATAAGTCTATCGGCAAGTTTCGAGAAAACCATTCAAGAAAATTTAGCAGCGTTGCCAATATTGAAGATGTAGGGGAAGATGTGGTAAAACGCACCCCCTAAGGAAATATGATAATAACTAAGCTATAGAACATCAATTGGGAGAATTTAATTAATGATATCGTGTAGCCAACATTTTCCTCTGTAATCAAAACCATAACGCTTTGCAAAATATTCAAAAACATGAAAATAATTCAATTTTTCAAAATCATTAAAAATAACCTTTCGAAAAATAAGCGGGGCAAAACGCACCTGTGCGGGGGCAAAATGCACCACAACAACGGGGCATAATGCACTACAACAACGGGGCAGAATGCTCGGTGAACAAGCAAGTAGTTTTATTTTCTAACGAGATTTCACAAAAGTGTGCCATTAAATAGCCTTAGTTTATGCAATTGGTATGTTTTCAGAACGATTTTTCTGTTTTCGATTCAAAACCAGCAAAATCAGAGAAGAGGGCATTTTGCCCTCGATGGAGCAGAGATATAAATTTAGCAAAAAGTGAATTATTTAGTAGATTTTTCATATGTAGTGCGATAGAATAATGAACAACGGTATAAATAGATCTGGAATGCTCTAATATAATAGTAAAACAGTATTTCTAAGAGCGAAAAATCCTTGTTGCACGAGCAACAATAATTAGGGTGATGAGCCTATTTTGGCACCATTATGGAGAGGGTCGCACTATTTTTTGAACAACTTAAAAAGAAACCATATTACCTATAACCTTTTTCAGAATAAAGTATCAGTGCACTGTTTCTTAAACATCTGTATAATGCTTATTTGGCAGAATTGTCTCAATTTTCAGCATAAATGAAAATAAATGTTCTATTCTGTGCATCTATTCCCACCTGAACGTTCCAATTATCGCATCATGTGTGTGCCGATTTCCACCTCATCGAAAAACAATCTAGTTGAAACGCAATGCCTCATATTTCATTTGCGTCGATTCTAACTAGGTATCCAGATCATGGACGCCAACGCGTGATTTGTAAAACGAATTATTCTGCTTTTTTCAGCCGATCAAAACAAACGTAAACATTACGCACACGAAAGAAACTCATCAGCTGTTAATAGAAGAGCGCCCAGAACTGCGCATGCAGGAAATAACCATGCGAAAGTTAACAACTGGAATATAAAGTTCACATCACACATTACTTCCTCCCGATCCAAATTGTATGTGCAGATGAAAATAAAATATCTGCAATCAACAATTAGTTGAATAACTTGAAATAATTGATTACTTATACCTGAAATTGCATAACATTATGTTTTCAAGTTCATGTTTTGGTTTGGCCGCACTGGTGATTCTTTTCTGTATGATGGATGCAAAAAGTTGGTTTTGATTGTGGTAGTGTATCAGCAAAACATGCCAATAATAGGAACCCCCGTATTTAGTTTTATCCTATTATAACACTAGGCCTATTCTAGTGTTTGACGAGTGCTTTTAAAGTGAAATAATCGTAAAAAGGTTCTCCAGCTAAAATAAAGGTATGTATCAGTGCAATATTTAATATATTTGTGCCGGAATAACGAGATATGAGGCGGTAAATGCTGGCTCGAAAGTGTTTATTTTGCTAAGCGCCGTTGCGTCCTGTTTCGGTTCACTACGCGAGTGAGGCGGATCAGCAGATATTTCAATAAGGTGATTTTGTTTTAATTAAAAGTTGGATTTAGTGGATAGTTCTGAATACGTATGTGCACAACAAATAAAGAATATAACTTGAGCTTTTTTTGCACACCTGTTTTAGCCAAATCGATATTGTCATTATCTCATATGCTTGGTTCGAAACCAAGGGATACGAAATAGGGTCACAATAGGCTCTACTGCCATAATAGGCACATCACCCTACATGAGAAAAGCACGTTTTTGTTTTTTGTTTATTTCTCGAGCTGCTATTGATGTACGGTTATCAAACTTTGACAGTGTATGTTTACTATGGCGGACTTCCGACTGGTGTTACCGTTTTCTAGAAATTTTCAGCTGTTTTCGATATAATCAAGGGGTGCATTTTGCCTCGGGGGTGCGTTTTCCCCCATCTTCCCCTATTAAAAAAATTGCTGCTTACTTCGGACCCTTTGATCTTGTTGAAAAATAGGTCAAATAATGTTCCAGATTTCTAGATCTTCCGGATGCTACCCGGATCTTGATTACTCGTGACAAATTAAAAGCATGCATGGGCCTTTCGCCGCACTTAAGCAGGGTGCTTTTTTGGGAATCGGAAGGTTTTCCGATTCCCAAATGGATTCTACCAAGGCTGTGACCAAAATAACAATTCAGCACTCTTCGCCACATAATGACGTAGTTTTGGAAAGGTTTTCCGTGGCTCAGGCGGAACGAAATACATCGGAAACAACTCAGCGGGCCCTTCGCCACACTCGAGAGGTTTTATTTGAGATGTTGTTTATCTATCTGATCTTATTTTAAAAATAGTTGCTTGGTTACACTGACCGTTTTACTGTTAATGTTACAAATAGTAGTAATATTCTCAATATTCAAACTAAAATAAAATGAGTTAAACAAAAATGACCTCTGAGATTTTTTCATAAAACATACTATCAATTGTGATCTTTCGAATGCAAAAAGAAGAGATTAATTTCACTTGCTCCATTTGAAGATATCAACATATGAAAAGGTTGTGTTTTTTTGCTAAAAATGCTCATAACTTTTGAACTAAATGAGCTATCTCAAATATGTCTATATAAATAATATTCGTCTTAATAAGCTCTAAAAGTTTTATGAAGACGCTATTGACGGAAAAAAATTATTTAAAAAGTTATAACGAAAAAACTGATTTTGTTAGGGTTACCCTATCACACAACATTTTAATAGCTGTAAAATTAAAACCATTAAAGTTACAAATATGACGTCCTCAGCAAAGTTGCTTGAAAAAGGTTGTACTATAATTTTGCGGAACATCTCATTGTTCCATCTCTTCTTATTTCGAAAATAATTTTCAGATCGTACAAACAATAAGGACCACCCTAATGTCACCCACCTCAAAAGATGCCTCAATTGACACAGATTATTTGTTCCGAAGACATGAAATCTCTAGAGCCAGTAGTTTAGTCACAAATGTTTTTGTCATCCTAAATTCTGGATTCGGACCACTGTGCACTGTATATTGCGCATTGGCGTGTTAGACCTTGTCTAAATCAATGATCAGAAATCAGAATTCCATTAAACATAGGACATGGTACAATTAATCGTAGAACGGCAGTGTAGATTATAATTAAGCCAGCGCGATAAAAATACAAGCAATAGACCACAATAGAAACAAAATCCGTATCCGTGCATCGCCCTCACTCACGATAACCTACTATTTGATCCTTTCAGAATGAGCGTTTCGGATGGAATCGCCTTTCATTATGCAAACAACAATACCTTAAACACCACCGACATACAGATCGTACGGGAGCAGGGTAAGTGCTTACCTATCTATACCGCCTGCGGCGTTGGTAAGTGCTATTTTTCAATTAGCTAACTCGTCCCGCCTATTCTACCAACACCCCCCAGATGACCTGTACGATGTCCCGGTGGGCTTAATCATCCTGCTGTCCGTGTTCTACGGCACCATCAGTATTCTAGCTGTGATAGGCAACTCGCTGGTGATATGGATCGTCATCACAACGAAACAGATGCAAACTATTACCAACATGTTCATAGCGAATCTGGCCCTAGCCGACGTTACCATCGGGATGTTCGCCATTCCGTTCCAATTCCAGGCGGCGTTGCTGCAACGATGGAACCTGCCCGAATTCATGTGTCCCTTCTGCCCGTTCGTGCAGTTACTTAGCGTGAATGTGTCCGTGTTTACGCTGACTGCCATCGCCGTTGACCGGCACCGGGCCATAATTAATCCGCTGAGGTACCTGAGAACCATGTTTTAAATAAACGAGCACTCATTTCATTGTCATTATATTGCAGAGCGCGTACCTCGAAGAACATCTCCAAATTTGTTATCAGTGCCATCTGGATGCTGTCGTTTGCGCTGGCCGCACCGACTCTCTTTGCCCTGCGGGTTATTCCGATATCAATGGTTACCTTAGGTGCGTTGCTTCATCCTGTCCCCAGTGTTCTAATGGAATTTTCGTTTGTAACAGTGTACTACACCGGTGTAGTCGGTGCTACACTCATTCAAACTTGGAAGTAATCAGTCTATCTCTTTCTTTGCACTACAGCGGTGTAGCACCTAGAAAAAACGAAAACGCCATATGATTCATTTGAATTTTAATAAATTTATTTGTTTCTCTTTCGTAACACAGGTGACAGCAACGATACGTATGTCAACACAACGAAGCCATTCTGCCAGGTGGTGAATTTCGAGGAATCGGAAATGCTACTCTATCGATATATTCTCACTCTGGTGCAATATTTCGTGCCGCTGTTTGTCATCAGTTTCGTGTACATCCAGATGGCCTTTCGGTTGTGGGGTTCAAAAACTCCCGGAAATGCGCAGGATTCGCGAGATTTGACAATGTTGAAAAACAAGAAAAAGGTAACATACCGGTCGTTTGCCACACATTTGATGCCAACTCAGCAAACTGGTGCTGTTCTTATCATTCCGTTTTGCAGGTCATCAAAATGTTAATCATTGTAGTGGCCCTGTTCGGCATCTGCTGGTTTCCGCTGCAGCTTTATAATATTCTGCACGTGACGTGGCCCGATGTTAATAAGTAAGTTGTAAGAGAAATAGTTTTTTTAGTTTATGTCAAGAATTGAGCAGCACAATGTCAACACTGCCCCAATGATTCGCCAACTGAATTTTGAATTCATCTTGAAAAGCGTAAATTGGAATCTACCCTCCAGCGTAATCCTATGCAAAATTGCTGAAAATTCTTCTCTCGAAACAGGATTCTTGTAGGAAGTTATTTCAATTAAAAGTTTAGAATTGACCCGGTGTACAGTGTTCCTACGTCGCTCTTCTAACTGGACTGCTCAATTATGCTAACGGTTTTACATTTTTGTTCTTCCACGTCCAACAGATACAGATATATCAACATCATCTGGTTCGTATGCGACTGGTTGGCGATGAGCAATAGCTGCTACAACCCTTTCATCTATGGCATCTATAACGTGAGTGAACATTAATTATTACATGCCTTGCAGACGTAGGCCCGCCTTACATTAACCCAAAGCTCAACATTAGTTTTCGGGACAATTCTTAAATGATATCAATTGACAAACGGAAAAAGGGTGGGAATGAACCATATCATATTTTAATTTACTTTAAAGGATCGTTGAAGATTTATTTTTTACTTTTTAACGACATTCAATTAGCTAGAGATTACTAAGTAGGGAAAGTTATTTAGAATAAAGAGCCATAGTACTGCAGTGAGAGCAAGGATGTGAAATATACAGATCGGAAAACTAGAAATGCCAGGGTCATTAGAAACAGGTTTAAAATCTTACAGACTAATCTTTTGTCTTCTGCTGCCAGGAGTGGAGCTTAGGCGGTGTTACGGTGTACGATAAGCTCAAGTCTACCAACATATCGCACGGCAAAGACCGGTTAGCACGTTCACTTTTCTTTTTTCACCCGAGAATATATTTTTTTTCTTTCGCAACCTTATGTAACAGGGACAAGTCTGTCTTTGCCGTGAGATATGTTGGTAGGCTTGAGCGGTTCGTAGTAACACTGCCTAAGCTCCACTCCTGCCTGCCGAAGACAAAAGATTAGTTCGTAAGATTTTAAGCCTGTTTCTAATGACCCTACCACTTCTAGTTTTCCGATCTATATATTGCACATCCTTACTCTCACTTGAGTACTATGACACAAACTTCTAAGTAACTTTCCCTACTTAGTAATCTCTAATTGAATGTCGTTAAAAAGTTAAAAAAAAACAATTGTAACTGTAGGGTGATGAGCCTATTTTCACCCTACTAAGCAAGGTGCCTCACTAATTCGGTAATTTCTTGTCTTACAATCAATGGTATGCGTAAAAATTGACATCAACCGCTTTGCTTCGTTGTTAAGAACCAATATAATAACACAAATGCGTGGAAAACAGTAAAATTCTCGTGTTTAAGCACAATGAAAACTCGAATCGAGTGCCCCTATTGTCGCGCTACCATTTGACTCAATGCGTTGAACAAAGATGGCAGACCCTGCTCTAACCAACTGCTTCAAATGGATAGGGTGATAATAGAAACATGGCGCAAATAGGCTCATCACCCTATATGACGAAAAAAAAATTGAAGATTTATTTATTTATGAATATGGTAGACGCTTCCTAATTCTCTCTACCTAAGTAGCATTTCTAGTTTTATAGCACACTACAAGTGCATTCTAAGTTTTAAGAAGAGCTTCAAGAGTGCCATAACACCTCAATTATTGCGAGGGTATTTATCTCCTGATTACTCAATTTCAACTAAAAATACAACAACATGATTTCACAGATTTAACCTTTGCAATAGCGTAAAATTCTTCGGAGTTGAACGAATGTTTTAGCATTTAATACTTTCTCAAAATAGTAAACTTAATTATTAGAAAATAATGCACTCGTTATTTTTTTCGATTTCTTGCCATCAAATTTATTTATTTATTTATTTGACTGACATCTTTCTCCTAATTGCACAACATTCACACATTAACCATTTATATTGTCCCACAGAAAGATTTTTTCGCTAAACTCCACCCAAAATAATTCAGATAGTTCTATACTTTGAAATGTCAATAACAGCGCCGCCCACGTCCTTATAGAAATCGGGAAAGAAAAGGAATGTTAGTATGACAAACGCTGCTATGGAGACCATGCGCATCTCCACGTTTGCCACGGGAAGGAGCATCTGTTTGTAGGACGGGGTATACAGTTGTACAAATCTGGATTCACCTTGATAAGTGATAGGATGTATGAAGCTTACAGTAGTGTTATCATGTGTTTATTGCTCTGGGCAGCCGGCTGACGAGAATTTTTGATAATTTTATCATTTTCTGCATTATTCCAAAAATTCTTGGTTTGTATAAAAGATAACATCAACTCTGAACAGACAACTGCCGGGAGCATTACTTATGTTTATTTGAAGCAAATAGTTTTCAAATGGCATGCAGACTTGTTATAAACACTTCAACACACGATGAGGGCTAATATCCGTCCCTCAAGATGAGGTAGAAAAGAATGAAGCAACGGGAGCATCTCTACCGTTGTGTGTGAGGAACCGAAAAATGAGAGAGTACCTCGAAATGATGTAGATAAATATTTTCTTACGCATGGGATATTTACTCCGTGGAGGAGAGAGTGCTACACCTCATGATGATTCAAGAGGAGTTTGTGATGTCCTCACACGCCTTGTGAGGAGGTAATGATTAGTTGCTATGAGGTTTTGTTATATGGGTTTGATGCGTGTGTAAAGTTTATTTCTGATGTATATTTTTGTATTTGAAATGAATGTATAGTTAAGCGTTGCATGAAGCAATGCAACTATCCAAATATATACATAGTTTTCAAATATGTATAGAGTCATCAGCCTCTTTTCACCTTATTACAATTAGCACTTAACCCATTTGAAACCATTGGTTAGAGTTGTGTCTGCCATATATTTGTACTATCTTTTGGCTTAAATGGTAGTGCGATATTTTGGGCATCCGATTAGAGTTTTAGTTGCACTCAAACAGAAATATTCCACCATTCTTATTTTACTAGTGGTTCTTAGGAACGAAGCAAACGTGTTGGTGCCAATTTATAGATATTTCGTCGATTGTAGGCCTTGTAAGTGATACAATAGTCCAGTACCCTCCTTAAAGGGCCAAAATTTGCCAAGCGATCTGTTATTAAAATATAATACTCGATGAGGAAGAAGTAGTTAGGTATCAAAGATTGCGACCTTTTTTGACGTTTGGCACCAATAGTTAAGCTAAAACGTGACATACATGTTTATATTGAAGCAAACAGTTTATTCGTTACGCACTGTCCAGGTGGATAACCGGATGACATCATAACTCTTTTCACGGCGCTATAGTGATTTTTTTTAACTTTTCAAGTGAACTAGCATAGGTTATAGTGCAACACAAAAAGTTTTGAAAAATGTTGCATGCATCCAAATTGATTTATAGCAGAATTAAATGCTCTTCCGAATTATTATTACATAGAACCATGACGTGCCCTTGGAAGAATGTTGAACCATTTGCATATTTGTCATGAAAAAAATGCAAAAAATGACAATTTTCTTATTATTGTCGCAATTTAGCACAATATTTCTTTCATAACAGAATAATACAGCATACTTCTGGAAAGGTGTATTTTTTCTCTTTCTAGAACTTGCTAGAAATCGGCGCTAAGACTGGACAACGTAATTAATGTGTTGGTGCCAAAGGTCCCAGAAAATGTTTTTGCTATAAGTGAAGATGATAAGGAGTAATGAGAGCAGCCTTCATTTTTTCGAATTTTTCATAGCACGTTGATGCCAATACATTCGTTAAAAAATCGGTTAAAATGTTACTTGAAAAATAATAATGATGTTGTAAAGCGCTCCCATAGGAACCTGGGCAATGATGTGAGAAAGAACTCTGCGAAATTTCTAAACGATTAGTATAGGAGGTTTTAGGTTAGTGTGTACACCGCATTTTTTCAATTTTCCTCCTGAAAATTCAATGTCACTCACAAAATTTTAATATTTTGCAATGAAAATTTAAGAAAATATTGTACAAATGTTGGATTCTTGTAATGGAATTGATTGAATAGGCAAAGGCTAACGTATATCCTACATAATTCATGAACTCATCTTTTCATTATATTTTCTAAACAATCTGTTCAAAAAATTATTTCACTTGTAGGGGATTATTTAGTGAAATCAGTATCAAAATAAGAAGCTTCGTGTTCTCCTCCGAATATAGGGTAAAAAGGTAAGCCCCTTACATAAAATAAACCCTATTATGGTGGGTGTACCACTAATTTCTAGGCCTACAATTGATACAATGCATCAGTAGCTTTACTTTGCTCTTAAGAACCAATATAATAACACAATTGGCATTATGCTATATTTATCCGTAGTGGAGAAAAATTTTAATTAAAAACTATTTTCCTTCACTAACGAGAAAATGGTGTGAAACCACCTTTGCGCATAAAGGACACAAAACCTATAACTAAACTATTTATCGAGATGCGTTTCGAGTTCGAAAACAAAATTTGTGCTTCTGATTGAGTTGGTATGAAAGCTGTAAAATGTTCGTATTTAAGCGCAACGAAAACTCGATTCGAGTGTTCCAATTATTGCCTTACCTTTTAAACCAACGCGTTGAACAAAGATGGGAAAAGCTGCTCTAACCAGCGGCTACAAATTAGTAGGGTGATAATAGAAACAAAACGAAAATAGGCTTATTACCCTAGCGTTGAAAGTAGATAATCAGGATAGTATACAATGTATAATTTTAAATATCGCTGTCGATAATTATCTCATTTTAAACATGTATTGCCCATTGGAAATTTATCCGCATAAACTTTCTACTTTGACATTTAGTAACAAATAAACACAAACAACTTTTTTTTTAAACTTCATTGTCCATATCTTGGAAACTAACCAGCCAAAACAATCTATAATAGAGATAGAAACGAAACTATTTGATAACAAGATTTTTTAAAAAATTTATTGAGAAAGAACACTAGAATAGAATCGAATATTATGCACCCATTTTACTTGGAAGCGATGTCATGTTGTATTAGATATCAAAATTAAAATATTTCTAGAGAAAATTTTCAATAGGATGTAAGTAACATCGAGAGCTTCTCTTTGTTTACTTTCTTACGACGTCATTACAACACTTTGCACTAATTTTCCAGTACATATCGAAAGCCGACGGTTTTTACTAGAATATTATGCAAAGAGTAGAGTAGTAAATGTTGAAATCAATACGAATGTAAACATACAACACTTGAATCTAAAATTTGATTGAAAATTACGTTAACATCAATTGGAGCATCAAACAGCATACAATTTTACACTTTCATTCGTGTAATATTACATGTCAAGCATTTTACAACAGTATTCTAGTAAAAATACATTGAAGTGCATGTGTTTTCTGTTTAAAGAAACTGTAATTTTCAACCCACGTGTAAAATTATAATAAAATTCGTTGAAGAAAGCGCGACAAGTCGTGTGTATTTGTGGCGGAGCTTAATTTTACATTTATATTCATGATCCAAATATGTGCATGAAAATAATCTTAAAATTACAAAATATTTTTACCTGTGTATTCTAAATTTTCTCTAGATTTATCTTCTATTATGGTGTTATTAAGTTTGACGAATAGGATTGATTTTAAATTGTCCGAGCTGAGGTTTATCTGATCGTTAGTTAGTATTTTCCCAAGGCCACTGAATCCTCGCTCAATTGAAACCTGTGTACAAGAAGTGCTCAAGCCTCAAGGTCGTTTGGCACAGTAGAGTCAAGTCTGGGTCCTCCAGTCTCTTGGATTCCCACCACATGATGATATCCGTATTCCACGAAGCACTGATCTACACCACGAAAATTATACTTATATCCGCATCCTACGCAGCAGACAAAATCCCATTAAAACAAGAGAGGGAAACAATCACTCTCGCGCTCCACACTCTCAGCATTTTTGAAGAGGAATTCCAACCCATCTTCAATCAGTTTTGCGCTCTCGCCTTTCCAGTGTGATGCACATAACATCCTCTAATCATTGAACAAGTCATCACCTCTGATGATGAGTTTGCTTGTTGAGTGGGAGAAGAGTTTTTTTTCTGCTATTGGCGAGGTGTGTGAAGTCCTCCTCAGAATGTTGATACCTCACCTCATTTTAGCATCATGAGTGATGCTCCAGCAAGCCTGATGGCATGCAACCGAATTTGTCATTCTCTGCTTCATTATCTCGTTAAAACACGACAGTCAAAATACACTAATATATATTCTGTTTGGATAAGGAAAAGTTTTTTTTCAAATAATTTTTTTTCCTTGAAGGTGCCCAACTTGAATTTTTGACGGTAGCTACGGTACGGTACGGTTTTTTATTGTAAATCGACTTTAAATTTTCAAAAACGATTTTTTTCAGTGTAGGAGTCGATGAAGAATTTTTTCAACATTTTTATTGAAAAATTAATTATTGAAAAATAACTAATTGCGGCTGTGGTCGAACATTTCGTCTGCGTTAACATTTAGCACCATACTTTCTTTGGCAAAGTTTTTGTGCTTACTTAAACCTACAATTTAGATTGTATATACAATTAGTTGAGAACTGTGTCACCAGGGGTGCATTAAAAGAGAGTAAATGATAACAGTTTTTGCAACCGGCCGAGACGGTTGTGCCTCCAGGTGGAAGGTTTTGTTCTCGAGAGAGTGACGGAGTGCGAGACGCTGTATGCGTTTTTGTGGGAGAGAGAGAGAGACCAGTTTGTTAAGTGTGAGTCGACAGTTGATACGTCGGAGGCGTGGTCAACGGCATCCTCGGTGTTTTGACAGCAAACCGCGGGTAGACGAATTTGCCTACCGCGGTGGCAGAAATCGACAGTGATCGTGCCTGTACACACAGAAAAAATATATTGTATTGGTGTCGTCGGGCAATTCTAATCGACGAGAGGGGAAGCGTCACAGGTAGACCCATTTGCTCTATTCGTCTACCGCAGAAGTGGTACGACGAATAAGGAAAACAAGTGGCACCGAAAAGTGCCGCATCGACAGTGGGATTTTCGCAGCAAGCCACAGGTAGCCACATTTGTTTACCGCGGCGGTGGAAACGGAGAGAGCGCGCTTGGGGTGGTGATACCGACGAGCAGCTTAACCGGAGAGTATTTTGAAGTGTTGCAGGTAGGCCTATTTCTCTACTGAAGAAGCAACGCGACGAAGAAGGACAGCAAGTGTCACATTGTCATACAACGGGCACCGAGTTTACAACGTAACACATGAGGTGTGTTCTACAGGTGTAACAGGTATATTTTTCATTCCTTTTTGTGATAGTTTTTCTTGCTAGGTAAAATGGATGAAGAGATGGGAGAACGAGTAACAGACCCTCCCCCTAAGCCTTATGCTGAAAATGTAAATCCAACTAGAATTAAAATTTATCCAGAGTCGTCAACGGGACCATGGATTGTATTTATTAGGCGTAAAGTAAAGGCGCTAAATATTATTCAAATTTCTAAAGATTTGACTACGCGATTCTCGGATGTAAAAGAGATCGTCAAAGTCAATAAAGATAAAATACGCATTGTCGTTGGTAGTCTCAAACAAGCCAATGCAATTGCTTCTTGCGAGCTGTTTACGCGTGAGTATAGAGCGTATATTCCTTCAAAGGAAATTGAAATTGATGGGGTCATCACAGAATCGAGTTTGACTGTTGATGACATAATTAAGCATGGGGTTGGTCGTTTCAAAGAAACCATACTTAAAGACGTAAAAATACTTGAATGCAAGCAATTGCATTCAGTATCACACGAAGGAGATAAAAAAGTTTATCGACTGTCTGACTCATTTCGAGTGACTTTCGCTGGGTCTGCGCTGCCCAACTATGTCATCATCGATAAGATTCGTCTCCCTGTTCGCCTTTTTATTCCTCGTGTAATGAATTGCCTTAATTGCAAACAGCTTGGCCACACAGCCACTTACTGTTCCAATAAGGCACGGTGTGGCAAATGTGGCGGTTCTCATCAAGAGGATACATGCAATGAAAATTCAGAAAAATGTTTAATGTGCGGAGAAAACTCACATGAGCTCCCTGCATGCCCCATTTATAAATTGCGTGAGGATAAAATTAAACGATCCTTGAAGGAGAGGTCTAAGCGCTCCTATGCAGAAATGTTGAAAAATGCTACCCCTAAACCCATTTTCTTAGAAAACACTTACACATCTCTATTTTCGGAACAGTCTGACTCTGACGGAGCGTGCGAAGGTACATCATTTGTTTTACCCGGAAATTCCAGAAAAAGAAAACAGTCTTCTTTTCCCAAGCTGCCAAGAAAGGGCCTTAAAATTTCTCCACCAATAGATAAACTGCGCCCAAAACCGAAAAATTCCGATTCAAAACCGAAATCAATTCCGCCCGGTTTTGGGAACGTACAATCCAAACAGAACACCATTACTGGAAATAATAAAATTTCGACTTCCTCTGAGCCTCAGCCGGGGGTAGGATTATTGAAATTTTCTGAAATTGTTGATTGGATTTTTAAAGCATTCAATATTTCTGAACCACTAAAGAGTATACTTTCAGCTTTCCTCCCAACAATTAGAACATTTTTAGAGCAGCTGATTGCTCAATGGCCCATCCTTGCAGCGATTGTATCTTTCAATGGGTAATTCACCTCCTCCAATGAAAGATTCCATCACTGTTTTACAGTGGAATTGCAGAAGTATCATACCAAAAATTGATTCTTTAAAAATTTTACTGCATAATTTAAAATGCGATGCTTTTGCTCTATGTGAAACATGGCTTACCTCAAACATTAATTTCAACTTAAATGATTTCAACATTATTCGCCTAGACCGAGACACCCCGTATGGAGGAGTGCTTCTAGGAATTAAAAAGTGCTATTCTTTCTATAGAATTAACATCCCCTTGTTTGCGGGCATTGAGGCTGTAGCTGTCCAAACGAACATTAAAGGCAAAGACATGTCTATCGCTTCTATATATATACCTCCCAAAGTTCAAATTGGACAACATCAAATTTTTGAGGTAGTGGAATCCATGGCTGCTCCGCGTCTGATACTGGGAGACTTCAACTCGCACGGAGTATTGTGGGGTTCCCTCTACAATGATAATCGATCCTCTTTGATATACAATGTTTGTGACGAATTTAATATGACAGTTTTAAATACTGGCGAAACAACACGCATCCCCAGACCTCCTGCACGTCCAAGTGCATTAGATCTATCTCTGTGCTCGACATCACTTCGGTTAGATTGCACGTGGAAGGTTGTACCTGATCCTCACGGTAGCGATCATTTGCCAATCGTTGTTTCAATTAACAGTGAATTAGGCCTTACGAATTCAATCAATGTTCCTTATGACTTAACACGAAATATTGATTGGAAAACATACGAAACATTAATTTCCACTTCTCTTGCTTCGACAGAAGAGCTACCCCCTACCGAAGAATATGAATTCCTAGCGGGTTTAATTATTGAAGCAGCAGAACAAGCCCAAACGAAATGCAATCCTGGAATGACAATAAATAGACGGCCCCCTAATCCTTGGTGGGACAAAGAGTGCTCTGATGCATATAAAGCTAAACAAGTTGCCTACAAAGAAATTATGAAACAGAAAGGGGGTATACGTGAGAACTTTGAAAATTATTTCATTTTGCAAAACAAATTTGACAGTATACGTCGTGCCAAAAAGTCTAGTTATTGGAGACGCTTCGTTGATGGCTTGTCAAGAGAAACATCAATGAGTACTCTTTGGAACACAGCCAGAAGAATGAGGAATCGAAACGTGACTAATGAAAGCGAAGATTTTTCGAATCGTTGGATATTTAATTTCGCCAAGAAAATTTGTCCCGATTCTGCTCCTGCGCAGAAAATCACTCGCGATGTTCCCACAAGTAACGATTTCATAGATTCGCCTTTGACAATGATGGAATTCTCAATTGCACTCCTCTCATGCAACAATAATGCTCCGGGACTAGACAGAATTAAATTCAACTTGGTGAAGAATCTGCCTGACCTAGCAAAAAGACGCTTGTTGAATTTATTCAATAAGCTTCTTGAGCAGAACGTTGTGCCGCACGACTGGAGACAAGTGAGAGTTATCGCTATTCCAAAACCGGGAAAGCCAGCCTCCGATCATAACTCGTATCGACCGATTGCAATGCTATCCTGTATCAGGAAATTGCTGGAAAAAATTATCCTACGACGTCTCGACAATTGGGTTGAGGCGAACGGCTTGCTATCAGATACCCAGTTTGGTTTTCGGAGGGGAAAGGGAACGAATGATTGTCTGGCGCTACTTTCGTCAGAAATCCAACTCGCTTACGCAAAAAAAAAGAACAAATGGCGTCTGTGTTCTTAGACATAAAAGGAGCATTCGACTCAGTCTCCATTGATGTTCTCTCGGAGAAGCTACATCAATGTGGTCTTTCACCGATATTAAATAATTATTTATACAATTTATTGTTAGAAAAGCACATGCATTTTTCATATGGCGATTTGGCGACACTCAGAATAAGTTACATGGGCCTCCCACAAGGCTCTTGTCTAAGCCCCCTTCTCTATAATTTTTACGTGAATGACATTGATAATTGTATTGTCAGCCCATGCACTTTAAGACAACTTGCAGATGATGGGGTGGTTTCTGCCACAGGACCAAAAGCTATAAATTTACAACAACCATTGCAAGATAGCTTGGATAATTTATCAATTTGGGCTTTAAAGCTGGGCATCGATTTCTCTACGGAGAAAACAGAGTTGGTCGTTTTCTCAAGGAAGCGTGATCCAGCTCAGCTTCAGCTTCAGTTGGTTGGTAGAACGATAGCCCAAGTCCTGACTTTTAAATACCTTGGAATTTGGTTCGATTCTAAAGGCACATGGGGAGGCCACATTAGGTATCTAATAACGAAATGCCAACAAAGGATAAATTTTCTGCGAACAATAACTGGATCATGGTGGGGTTCTCATCCAAGTGACATGATAAGATTGTATCAAACAACAATACTTTCAGTAATGGAATATGGGTGCATCTGTTTCCGTTCAGCTGCGAACACTCACATTATTAAACTGGAACGGATACAGTATCGCTGTTTACGAATTGCCTTAGGTTGCATGCAGTCGACCCATACAATGAGTCTTGAAGTACTAGCGGGAGTTCTTCCTTTAAAAGACCGATTCTGGGATCTCTCTTCTCGTTTACTTATTCGATGTGAGGTTATGAACCCACTGGTAATTGAAAATTTTGAAAGACTTGTCGAGCTTCAACCCCAAACCAGATTCATGACAGTGTATTTCAATCACATGTCACAAGAAATAACGCCTGCTAGGTATGTTCCCACATACGTCAATATACTAGATATTCCTGAATCCACTTTATTCTTCGACACGTCCATGCAAGCAGAGATTCGTGGAATTCCGGATCATCTACGCTCGCGGGAGATCCCTAAAATATTCACAAGTAAATATCAACACATAGACTGCCTTAAAATGTTTTACACTGATGGGTCACGAATCAGTGAGGCCACTGGTTTCGGTATTTTCAACAATAATTTTTCAATTTCTCTCAAACTTGCAGAACCCGCCTCTGTTTATATAGCGGAACTAGCAGCAGTTCACTATAGTTTTCAAATAATTAATACTTTACCCCCGAACCATTACTTTATCCTCACTGATAGTCTCAGCACAATTGCAGCTCTACGCTCAAAGAGGATTGATAATCACGATCCATTCTTTTTGGGGAAGATACGAGAATCTCTGAGTAACCTGACAAGAAAATGTTATAAATTTACCCTAGTGTGGCTCCCCGCCCATTGCTCTATTGCGGGCAATGAGAAAGCTGATAATTTAGCCAAGATTGGTGCACTAGATGGTGAAATATATGAAAGACCCATCGCTTACAATGAATTTTATAGCGCTTCTCGACAGAGGACACTTGCTAGTTGGCAAACATCTTGGGACAATGGAGATATGGGACGATGGCTACACTCAATTATCCCTAAAGTATCAACGAAGGCATGGTTCAAAGGATTGGATGTAAGTCGGGACTTCATCCGTGTGATGTCTAGGCTCATGTCCAATCATTATACTTTAGATGCGCATCTCCGTCGTATTGGGCTCGCTGAGGGTAATCATTGTGCTTGTGGAGAAGGTTACCACGACATTGAGCATGTTGTTTGGTCCTGCACTGAATATCGTGAAGCCAGATCACAATTAGTAGATTCTTTACAAGTCCGAGGAAGACCAATCCATGTTCCTGTTAGAGACATCCTGGCGTATCGCGATCCTCTATACATGGAACTTATCTATCATTTTCTAAAAACAGCGTCTGTCAAAATTTAATTAAATTCATCTCCTCATACTCTCATCCAAGGCTAATCATTCACCAATTAAAGTGTCCTAGAATATTTAGTTTTTAAATTTAGACAATAACAGAAAAAAAGTAAATAAATACACCCGAAAATACTAGATCATTATGAAATACAACAATGTAAGGAAAAAAGCAAACAATAAAGTGATTTCAGTGTTAGTTTTAGACAAAGTACTAGTATAGTTAAAATTAGTCTTAAGGATTTTTGTAACGTGCTATGTAAAAAAAAGAAACTGGCGTAAAAAGCTTTTGCAAATGCCGTGTCAAATAAACGTATGGAAAAAAAAAAGAGAGTAAATAAATCGAACCTCTCATCGTGAATGTGACTAACATGAGTTTAACATGAAATATATCGAAACACTGCTTATTTTGAAAGGTGATATCTTAGGAAGATTTGTTCAGAAAGTCAAGAGCTTCTGGATGGTGAAAATAATAACTCGGAATCGAGCCATCAGGCGGCGCTAATGCGAATGCAAATGTTTAACTAATATCAAAATCATTATTTATCTCAATAACGAGAATATTTAGAAGAGAGACAGTCT
Organism: Topomyia yanbarensis; assembly: GCF_030247195.1. Lineage (NCBI taxonomy): Eukaryota > Metazoa > Arthropoda > Insecta > Diptera > Culicidae > Topomyia > Topomyia yanbarensis. Next base: position 85,410,256 of record NC_080672.1, on the reverse strand, counting down.
TCAGTGAAGTTGCTCGAGTAATCAAAGACTAACAGATGTTGATAGGTTAGTTTGGGAAACTCTCACTATGTAGCGCTAGTGTGCGTACCATTTTTCAGCATATTATGGAAAATAATACATCCTAAAAATCTAATAGCTTAAAAAGATGTTGTTTTAGGCAAAGTTCTAGAGGAGGTCAAGGGCTACGCAATTATGTACAAATAGAATCGGAACAGATCCGCCAGGCGGCGCAAGTGAGCATGAACTATTTATCAAATTCTATATATCGAGATCATGATAATTTAGAAGTCTGGTGCCTTCGAGAGTATTCATCAACGGATCGAGTGCTGCCCGAAGGAGAATAGATAATTTCAGAATTCAGACACTAGGCGGCACTAAGAAGAATACAACTTCTAGTACATGTTAGCTGATGTTTCGTCACGAAAGCTTAAGAATTTACGAACATGATGTTTTCTGTAAAGTTTCTGAGGACGACAAGGGCTGTTTGATAATGTAATTATTAAATTGGATATCACCCGCTAGGCGGCGCTAGTGAGCATACATCTTTTTATTTCAGTATCTCGAAATGACGGCAATTTAGAAGGGTGATGTCTTCATCAAAGTTGCTCGAGATGTCAAGGACTGCCCAATGGTGACATATTAGTTTGGGATACTCTCACTATGCGACGCTAGTAAACGTACCAGCTTTCAATACAAGGATCTTCTATCTCCGTCACACCATCCTACAAAGGTGTGTTATCTTATGCTTCAATGGAAGATAGTACGGCCCAAATAACGGCTACCACGCCTCCAAGTTCGTTTGCACCCAACGCTTCCTTTAGTCCAATGCACAGTGGCCCAGAATGCAAATTTAGCAGGAATTTTGAGATTTTACTAAAACTTTACAACTTAGTCTTATTAAGTCTTTGGAGAAGTTTTCGTAGTTTATGAGCCCTCTCTTTTTGTTAAAACAACAGTTAGGGTGGTTCTAATTTTACCAAGATCAAAAAATTAACTTTTTAATCATTCTAGCTAGAGCCAAACGACCTTCAGCGAAGTTGTAAAACGACAAATTTTGGAAAAGTTTGCTGAAGACATGTAAGCTCTATCTGTCATACTTTTTATTTTACAACAAATTTAAAATCGGAGCTTAGGGTGTTTCTTCGAAATACAGTTTTATTCCAATAACTTTTGCTGTATTCATTTAAAACTGAAGTAGTCTTCATCTTTGAGATTGTTTCAAGGCGAATAATTTGTTTCATGGCACCATATATCTAGCTATTTCCGTTAAAAAGTTATGATTACTTTTTCGCAAAAAATGGGGTTGTTTGGAACAACAGTATCACTCATTTGACGCAAATAAAAGATAATTCTTTTATGAACTATAAATAAGGTCATGATTAGAGTTATAATTGAGCAAAAAATGGCGAATGCGATATTTTTTTAAAATTTCATAAAATCGATTTAAAAAAATCTATTTTTGAAATATTAAGTGCTTATGTCTTCTGAACAATAAAAGCTAGAGTTTTGATGTTTTAGAAGAAAATATTCGTCTTCAAAAACTCTGAAAAACATCTGAAAAATAGGTTGGAAAAAATGAAAACTGGAAAAGTTAGATTAAAAATTTGGTTTTTCATGAATTTACTCTTTGTAATATATTTAAATTACTTTCACGGTGAACAATACAAAAAAAGGAAGTTTCGTTTTCATGATTAAATATTGCACTTTACAATACTTTTCTATTATTTTAAATAGTGTGTAGGGCGGTTCTATATTTTTTAAATCAGAAAATTAACTTTTTAATAGTTCGAGTAAGAGTTTAGCGGTCACCCAGAAAATTGAAGAAAATGAAATTTTAAAAAATTTCGCCGAAGACACTGAAACTCTATGTGGTGTACTTTTCGTTTTAGAAGGAATTTACAAAAAAATTTAGAGTGTTTCGTAAAAAATGGTTTTCTTTCTATAACTTTTGCAGTTTTGATTTTTCATTAAAATCACTTCAGAAATACTTTCAGATATTTTGAAGGAGAACAATTTGTCTTAATATATAGCTTCGATCGTCAGAAAGATATATATACTTTTCACTTAAAATAAACTATTTTTTGAGTAAATATTGCAATCTATAAAAAATATCGTATTTTGCATTTTTTTGGTGATCTATACTACAAAGCATGCTATTTCATATGAAAGCAACAGTATTTAATGTTCAGTGCCCGAATCGAAGATAATTCTATTTGAAAAAGTTATATTTTTTATATAAAAGTTCTTATAACTTCTAAACGAAAAAAGTTAAGTAGTTGGTGTTTTAAGCAAGCCCTACAATAATCTTCAAGTTGTCCAAAGGGTATTTTAGCGTAAAATAAAAACTTCAAAAAGTTATAGAAATAAAACCGTTTTTTTAAGGAACACCCTAAAGCTTACATTTGATTTTCTCGTGCAATGAAAAATATAAAAGCTAGAGTTTGCATGTCTTTAGCAAATTTGTCTAAAATGTGTTGCTCTACAACTTAATCGAAGACAGTAAAGCTCTATCTCAAACCGATAAAAAGTTTTTTTTAAATATTGCTAAATTTAGAACCACCCTAGCATAGATTTAAACAAAAAGAAGGGCCTTGCAAAGTACAATAACTTTGCCAAACATATTGTAAGGCTAAGTCATGTAATTTTAGCAAAAAGTTAAAATTCCAGCTAAATTCGCACTCTGGACAACTGTGCAATGGATCTAGGTAGCGTAACGGAAGCTAAATTGAATTTCTTGCAAGAATCTATGCTACAGCTGATGATTGCTATGTTAAATTCTACCTCCATGTGCGAAGCATTTAAAACTGGGTGGGAATTTGCTAACAAAATTGTAACGACAATAAAGTTTAACAATGACTTTTAATAACCACGTAAATTTATTAAATTGGAATGCTCATTCATCACAAACGTGCGAAGACGAATTTTTCAACTTTTTGAGGATACATAATGTACATATGACGAGTTTCGCGCTAAATCGTAATCAGAGTTGGCAGCACCCTCTCAGATTTTAATGAAACTTCTGTACATGAAGACTTTGTCACAAAAAGCTACTTTGCATACGTTGTTTTTCCAAAAATTATCTAAACTGTCATTTGAAAAGGGTCAAAGTTTTTTTTACTATTTTTTTTTCAAATGCCTATAGTCTAAAATGACAAATCCTACAAAAAAATGTTGTGGGAGGGATTTTTACAAAATTAGTCAATTGTTTTTGATAAAAATATTGAAAAAAATTTCATCAACTCCTACACTGGAAAAAATCGATTTTAAAAATTTAAAGTAGATTAACAAAAAACCGTCTTTGATTTGGATGAAATTTTGTTCCCTACCTACCGTCAAAAATTTAAGTTGGGCACCTTCAAGAAAAAAAAATTATTTGAAAAATAACTTTTTCTTGCCCAAACTGATTTTTTTCAGTGTATTTTTATTCAGAGGCCATAACCCAGAGATAACAAAAGACCTGAATAGTGGTCGAAGTGGCAAAGTTCCCCCTAACAAAAAAAAACCAGAACCCAGAATCCCGAGGAGAGAACCCAGAATCCAGATTTCATAGCCCAGAGTCCAGAGTCCCGAGGAGAGAGACCAGAATCCAGAGTCGCGAGTCCTCAACCCAAAATACTAAGGCGAGTCTAGAGTCCCGAATCAAGAGTTCAGTGTCAGAGAATGCAGAGTCCAGAGTCCATAGCGCAGCGGTCAGAACCCGGAGTTCCGAAGACAGAGCTCACAGTCCAGAATCTAGAGTTCCGAGTGCAGAGTTCAGAGCGCAGAGTTCAGATGCCAAAGCCAACAGTCCAAAACCTAGAGTACAGAGACCAGAAACCAGAGTCCAGAGTTCTTATCCAAAAATACTGAGCCCAGACCCCAAAATCCAGAGCAACTAAGCTGAAATGTGAGACCAGAGTTTAGAGTCCAGATCCCAGAGTCCAGAATCCAGAGTTTAGATTCAATAATTCAGAGTTTAGATTCCATAGCCCAGCTACCAGAACCCAGAGTCCCAAGGAGAGAGCCCAGAGTCCGGCATTCAGAATACAGAGTGCAGAGTACATAGTCCAGAGTTTAGAGTTCAGAGTCCACAGTTCAAAGTCCATAGCTTAGCTTAGCTTACTTGACCGCCCCTGAGTTTCCCGTGATTGGTCAAAGCCTGTTGATATTGCATATTGAACCAATTGTATGATACTTGAGAGTAGTACATCATACTCAACGTGCAACCTAAAGAGATTAAGATTATAGTATAATCAATAACGTAGATGGCCCATGCAGGTCAATTTTGGGATGGGAAGGAATGTTAGTTCAACACTTGTGATTATTATGACCGAGGAATTCTCTGCATCATCCACAAGTGTAGTAGGATAGGATTGGGGTTAGTAGGTAGGGAAGTGAATCAGGACATATCTTGGTAGATATTGTGATTTGGCTAAGTACTCACGCGCTTTGTCTTTTCATTTTAGATCAAAGTTTTAAGGTGTGCGACCTCCAGTAGAAATATGAATGCCGATCGAATAGGCATTTTAATAATTATTCTTTAATTTTAATTTAATAAAAGGAAAAGCCGCGGGGAATATAATAGATCATCTATAGACAATATGATCTTAGTAACATGTACGGAAGTTGCTCGCAAACAATTTTCGAGAATTCGAAACGAGCAATTTGAACTCCGATCTGCCGCCCATCGGGAGTAGTGCTTCTTATTAACACTTCAATTAACATTTCCAAAGTTTGCAGTACAAAGCAAGCGTACAAAAAGTATAAAAGATATCCCAAATGAATGTGAAGAAATTCACTACGAAATGTTAATGGCAAGTTGGCATCTCCACTCTCCCTATCAGACAAGTTTCCATAATTGGGTTAAATGCCAAATTGCAAACGACATGTTTATAATGCGTAATAAATATAAGGAACACAACATCAAGCGCTCTTGATCCATCGGCGGCCAAGAAGAAGAATGAATGGAAGAAGAGCAATACTGGCAAAACCCGACTACCATATGAGCGATTCATGCTCGGAAGAGTGACGCAGAGTACTGCACTGAATAATGTTGAAGAAAGGACCAGAAGTGCGATTTTACGAAGTTTTAGCTTCTAATGGCCCTACATTTTCTGATAGCGTGAAGTTCTGAAGTGTTGAAATATGTACCACTGTTTAGGAAAGCAAAAGTAGTACAAAGCTAGTGTCAGTCTTTCATGAGACCTCAAGAAGTCACTCTGAGAGGTATTCGTCAATGTAGATTTGTCGGTAGACGGTTCCAGATTTAATAAAAAAAACTGGCTTATTTTGACACATCTGCAGTTCGCTTGTCACACTAAATTTTTTTTGTGCAATTCGACAGCTTTATCTTAGGCCAATTCAATTAATTTCCTGCATGAAAGTTTGTTTTCTAAATACGGTTTCAAACCAAAACTTTGGCGTGGAAGAGCCGGTATATTAATATATGCTGTTACTTAGTGTAGACTAAGACTTCATCCTTTACGGCTATTGTACAACCGCAGGAAGAAACCTTAAGGTTGGACAGAGAAAGGGTAAAATTCGCAAACGAAAAAAGCATTTTTTTCCACACCGTATGTCAGATCTTCATAAAAATCAATCAGCAGTACTGTAACAACATTCTACATACGCTGATTGATTTTTATGAAGATCTGACATACGGTGTGGAAAAAAACTGCTTTTTTCGTTTGCGAATTTTGCGCATTCTCTGTCCAACCTTAAACATTGGTACACAATCGAGAATAGCGATTTAGAAAAGATGACTATATGTCAGTGATACACAGTCCACAGTTCAGAGTCCATAGCACAGAATCTTGAGGCGAGAGCTAAGAATCCAGAGTTAGGCAATGCAGACTCCAGAGTTTAGAGTGCAGAGAACAGAGTCGAAAATCCTGGGTCCAGAGTCTGGAATACTCAACCCAAATTACTATGGCCAGAGTCCAGAGCACTGAGACCAGAATCCAGAGCCAGAAGCACTTAACCCAAAACACCAGGCAAGTGTTCAGACTACAGAGCACAGAGCCCAGAACCCAGAGGCCAGAATCCTGAGTCCATAACACAGAATCTCGGGGCAAGAGTCCAGAACGCAGCATGAAGAGTGCAGCATCCAGAATCTAGAGCTCCAGAGACGATAATCCTGAGACCAGAGTCCAGAGACCAGAGTCCTCAACCCAAAATACTGAGCCCAGTGTTCCGAGTTCAGAGACCCGATGAGAGAGCCCATAGTCCAGAATCTAAGACCAGCCTAAAGTTCAGAGTCCCGAATTTATGTCTGATGCTATGTTCAAATCCAAGACGGTGACTTCCGGATGTAAATCATTACGATTACACTTCGGATTGTTTATCTTTGCATAGCAATTGATATGGTTTAACTTTGATTTATACAATTGATTCATAATGTTAATTTTACTAGAACTGCCCTTCACAACTGTTGTTACTAAACTACTTTAAAGCCTTATTCTACGTTCAAACTACGAGTCAAAACGTGTTTTTTTTTTACTGTTATTTGGTAAAATGACAATTGATGCGGGTAAGCAACAGGTAACCAGGGTATTATGGCAACTGCATTCCAAATTCGTTACTGATACTTTTTGCATGTGCCTGGTAACTAGCAGCTGGAAAATTGGATTCTGAGATGGTTATGACTTTCATTGGTTTAGTTTTCGATAAAAATACACTGAAAAAAATTCAGCTTCGACAAAGAAAAGTTTTTTTTAAATAACTTTTTCCTTGATAGTTGTGACGGTAGGTGGTAGGTAATTAATTAATTACCTGTCGTGGAACAAAATTTCATCCAAATCAAAGATTTTTGTTTGTAAATCTACTTTAAATTTTTAAAATCTTTTTAAATATGTTCATTCAAAAATTTGATTGATTTTGTGAAAATCACTCCTTCGACATTTTTTGTAGCATTTGTCATTTTTAGACAATAGACATTTAAAAAAATAGGTAAAACAAGTTTGACCCTTTTCAAAAGACTGTCTAGATCACTTTTGGAAAAACAAACTGGCTTTTTGTGAGAGTTCTCATGTACAGAAAGTTTCATCAAAATCTGAGGGTGCTGCTAACATTTGTTCAAGTTAACGCGAAATTCGTCATATAGCCGCTGTGACCGAAACTTTTTTAAAACTAAATATTAAAATGAAGAGTAACTTTAATTTTATTATTCATCAATTTGATCGAATTGTTTGATTTGGCGGAGGAATCACAATAGCGGTTCATCGCAGGGTGCAACCTTACGTCATACCGTATAACTCTTGAAAAAATTGTCTGGCATAGGAAATTCAACAAGATTTTTAAAGCTTAGGCTTGTAGTTACTCGATGAACCAAAAAAAGTTCGAGTTTATTTATTTATTTATTTATTTATTTATTTATTCTTGTTTTTCATCTGACCTATGTTGGTCTACATGAAATGTAGTTGAATGGGAAAAGCCCATTTCAGGATATACTTCAGAAGCAATCCTCAAATGGGCGTAAAAACCCATTATCTTTTCATATATTCACACCTGATTACAATGGATTCACACTACAATAAAATATAATAACATAGTACACAGCATTACATAAATAAAAAATACAAATATTACAAAAAATGAATCTTAAAATCTAAGTCAACCTTCTTAGTCTATTTTTGAAAACATCACAAGATACAGAAAAGTCAAAATGGTCATAAACACTATTAAAAACATTACACATCGCCCTAATGGGTTCGTTTTGACCGTACTCGGTGCGTTGAAACTCGAGTCTTAAAAAGTTATGCGATCTGAGACTTCTCGGGGGCACATTGACATTTATTTGTGAGAGAATATCTGGAGCATCTATTTGGCCAGTTAATATCTTCCCAACAAATACTGCTCTAAATGTGTTCCGCCTTTTGGCTAGGGTTTCCATATCGAGCAGACGACAGCGATCGATGTACGGTGGTAGCTCTGTTGGGTTACGCCACGACAGAGTTCTAAGAGCAAAACGGAGGAATCTTGCCTGCACTGCTTCTATTCGGTTGATCCAAATGCTTGTGTAAGGACACCAAATGGGTGCTGAAGCTTCCAAGACAGATCGCACAAGTGAAAAATAGAGTGCCCGCAAACAATATGGATCAGTGAACTCTTTGGCGATTCTTATAATGAAACCGAGATTTCTATTTGCCTGTGCTATAACATAAGAGTAATGATTTCTGAATGTCAGTTGTGAGTCCAGAAGTACACCGAAGTCTCTGACAACTGTCATTCTCTCTAGCGATTCCCCGGAAATGGTGTAGTTCCACAGTATTGCATTTTTTCTACGTGTAAAAGATATTATGGAGCATTTGGACACGCTGAGAGCCAGCAAGTTGCGATTACACCAACAACAAAAAGCATCTAAGTGTTTCTGTAGTTCCTTGCAATCTTCTATTGACCGCACAATAAGAAATAGTTTGAGATCATCGGCATATATAAGTCTACACCCAGGAGGTATAACAAAACAAACGTCATTGAAGAACAAGGAGAAAAGCAACGGTCCTAGATTGCTCCCTTGAGGCACTCCCGACAAGTTGATGAAACTGTATGACTCGTTATTTCCTAATTTTACGCACAGAGAACGATTTACGAGATATGATTTAAGCCACCCTATAAAATAATCCGGAGCGCCCAGCCGCTTCATCTTTGCCAGTAGAAGAGTGTGATCTACACGATCGAATGCAGCCTTGAGATCCGTGTATACAGTATCGACCTGAGATCCAAGTTCAATATTTTTAATACAGAGCGAAGTGAATTGGGCTAGATTAGTAGTTGTCGATCTACCAGGAAAAAAGCCATGTTGGTCCTTCGATATATATGCTCTGGTCTCGCGAAACAGCACATTTCCTACTAATATTTCAAATAACTTTGAGCCAGCGCAGAGTGAAGTTATGCCACGATAGTTCGCAACATTTTGCTTATCACCTTTTTTAAAAACCGGAAACATAACTGATTTTTTCCAACAGACGGGGAACGTTGATTGCGACAGCGATTGGTTAAAAATTAGTCTTAAAGGCGTACATAATGCGCTTGCGCATCTTTTGATTATAATGGAAGGAATACCATCTGGTCCTGCCGATGTTGAAGACTTTAGCTTTCTCATAGCAGTTAGAATATCTTCGTCAGTAAATTGAATAATGCCTAAATTAATTACATCATGAGGGACATCCTGAAGACTATATTCCATCTGAGTGGAGTTGGCCGAGACTTTTTTAAACACACTTGAGAAATGCTGCGCAAATAGGTCACAGATGCCGCTTGGGGTACTTGATGTTTCATTTGCAAGGAACATACTGGAAGGAAGCCCATTTTCTTTACGTTTCCCGTTAACGAAAGACCAAAACTGCTTTGGATTTTGTTTCAGGTTCGATTGGGTTTGTGCGACGTGTCTTGAATAGAGAAAGCGATTATATGCCTTGTAACTGTTGCTGGCTTCAATAAACTCTCGTTTTGTGAGGGGGTTTCGTCGGCTGGTGTAATGCCGAAGTGCAGCTGCTCGCAGTCTTTTCAGTTTACGTAATTGACGATTGGACCACGCTGGTTTTGGTCGGGGACGTGGTGCGGGAACATGTAATTTGAAAAGTTGTTTTAGGACCAGTGGAAATTTTTCTACGGCAACATCCACATCGATCGCAGAATTTAGCAAAGTCTCCCAATCGATTGCCTGCAGTGAGTTGTGGAGCCTATTGAAATCAGTTTTTGAAAAATTGAACTCTCTGACATCTAGCATTTCGTCATAAACAACTAACTGGGGACAGATCTGCGTTACTAGAAGAGAAGGATGGTGTGCGTCACAAGCAACTAACGGCTCAAGGGCTTCTGAAACGGTGCAGTTAATAGAAGCTTCTTCATTTACGAAAAGGAGGTCCAGGGTTCGATTTCGCCTGTTATTTACTGTACACATTTGCAGCATGTTCAATACAGACATTCCGTCCAGTAAGGCAATACTCGCTCTAGAGAAGGTTGATTCAGAAGGGTCTGGGAAGGCATAGCCGGAGGAGGTACTTTTCCATAGAAGTCCAGATTGATTATAATCACCAAACAGTAGATGAGCCGTGTTGGGTTGAATGGAAGTTGCGATGTCAAGTGCTGAGTCTATGTGCTTCTGAATAATATCACTATCACATGCGGAGTCGGGGGGAATATACACTACGCCAACACAAATATTAGTATTGCGACCGCGAATATCTACCCATAGTTGTTCGAGATCGGTTCTAGCATTTTTTTGTTTAGACGAGAGCCGGTTGGACACTGCGATAAGCACACCGCCACCGCGTTTTTTCCCTGTACTGTTTGGATCGCGATCGTTACGGTAAGCCGTGTACTTTGAGCCGAATAACTGGAGTGAATTGATTTGATCATTCAGCCACGTTTCGGTTAAAACAATAACATCATATTCGGCGTCTGAAACAGCTATGAACAACTCGTCAATTTTGGTGCGTAGTCCTCTCACGTTCTGATAGTAGATACTAAGATGTTCCTGCAAGTAATGTCCTGACGGTTGAGCGGTAGAAAGATGAGCGGCGATGACGTCCACCTGTAATGGGGGTGGGTTTTCAGTGGGAGCAGCATCTGTATGTCCTACTTCGGAAGAACATATACATTCATTGTATTTACCTGACAGGGAAAGTTGGCTACCATAACATAAAAGTTCCGTGGAGAGCAGAACGTCGTTGATGGAATCTGGCTGATTGCACCCGTCGGAATGCTGCAATTGTGGATCTAGTTTAAGGTGCGCAGTATCTTGAGTAGCTTCGGGAGGACATATACCCTCCTTAGCTTTACCTGACCGGGAAAGGTCGCTGCCATAACATACAAGTTCCGTAGACACCAAAAGAACGTCGTTGATGGAATCTGGCTGATTGCACCCGTCGGAATGCTGCAATTGTGGATCTAGTTTAAGGTGCGCAGTATCTTGAGTAGCTTCGGGAGGACATATACCCTCCTTAGCTTTACCTGACCGGCAAAGGTCGCTGTCATAACATTCAAGTTCCGTAGAAACCAAAAGTACGTCGTTGATGGAATCTGGCTGATTGTACCCGTCGGAATGCTGCAATTGTGGATCTAGTTTAAGGTGCGCAGTATCTTGAGTAGCTTCGGGAGGACATATACCCTCCTTAGCTTTACCTGACCGGGAAAGGTCGCTGCCATAACATACAAGTTCCGTAGACACCAAAAGAACGTCGTTGATGGAATCGGGCTGTTTGCACCCATCGGCATGCTGCAATTGTGGATCTGACCGGAGAAGGCCGCTGCCATGACGGGCAAGTTCCGTGGGAAGCAGATGAACGTTGTTGATGGTACGATCTTTGGAACTGTACAATGATTGCTACTTTGAATAATCAATCATGTTTTTCCGCTTTTCTAAGTGTTTAGTGTAAACCGGGCAAAGGACACTCCAAGCAGCGTGATTTGTGTCAATGGTAAGCTTTCTCTTAATGTTGAGATTTTCACAGTTTGCACATTTCTGCGTCTTGGATTTGCATTCTTTCACGGGGTGGTTTTCACTGCAGATTGGGCACTTTGAAGTTTCTGCTTTGCATTCATTGCTCTTGTGGTTGTATCCGCAACATTTAAAGCATCTTGTCACCTGCAGTCCATCAAGCACTCTGCATCGGTCCCACCCGCAATTAAGTTTTCCTTTCTGCATGACCGCTGTGAACGTTTTAGCATCGAGTTCAATGATAGCGCTGCAGTTGTTGAACTGAAATTTCTCATTGCGGTATGCTTTTCGAAGCTTGAAGTGCGTCAGGTTTTCAAAGACGTCGTTTTGGCTCACTAATGTGTCTCTCAGCTCATTTTCATCCAGTACATCACTCATGCCGACTAGTTTGCTAGTAGGTCGTAAATTCTCCCTGACACTGACATCGTATTTGCCGTCCATGTTTTGCTCTACGTGTTTCTTCAACAGCTCAACACTTTCATCATCTTTCAGCGCAATTACAACCTCACCATTCTTGCCGTTAGTCACTCGTTTTACATTCACACTTCGAGCATCCACTTTCCTTCGCAGCTCAGCACGCGCATCGTCAACCTGTATGCCTTCTTTTGGTCTTATGATGACTACTGGGTCGGGCTTTTGAATGGAATCCTTTCTCTTGATTTGTTCTAGAGTTTTGTTGTCGGTTCGACCTTTCACCGCATCCGCAAAGCTTGTTTTTGGCGTTTCGTCGTTGTGGTTTTCACACTCATCCACTTTCCTCCGCTTGGCAGATGATCGCGTAAGTATACGTCGAGGCAGCTCATCCTTATCTCCACCAGCGTCAGTAGACCGTTTATTAATTCGCACTATTTCTTCACATACTATCTTTTTCACTGTTTGTTTGAAATTTTTTGCCATTTCCATAACACCCGCGAGATCATCTAATTTTTTGGCAATTTCATCTAGTCGTTTTTCACTGTGCCTATCCTCGAACTCATTCAACGCTAGACACGCATCGCACACGAACACGGCATTGTGGATCTTCTGCAATAGCACTATTTCTTCTTCCGTCGCCCCGGGTAGGCAACGTACATGGATCGATAATTTACATCGACCGAAGCATTCAACACTTGCATGACCATCTGTAATAGGCGTAGCGCACTGAGCACACGGCTGGCTAGAGCTGCCGGGCTCTTTTTCTTCTGCGTTCGTATCCACGGGCATTTGGCCCGGGCAAAAAATGATAACAAAACAGACACTTAGCAGCGGTTATGGAGTCTGAAATTTTACAAATATCTCCTTTTCCGAACCACAGATTAACAGCACTTGTTATTTATTGTTGTGGACCCACTTTCTCACTCTACATAAATTAAAAATATTTTTGCACAACCAGATATTACACATAAAAATATGTCGATTTGTGATCAGACATAAAAACTAATTGATTACACCGTCAACACAGTAAAAACCAAACTTCCCATATTTATTTATTTATAATTAATTAATATCAACAGACACAGTGTGGTCCTAATGATAATTTCTTAATCTATTTAAAAAGTCAAATTGTAATCTACTACGTGGAATGTGAAGATCGAACTCGGATGACACTCTGTTGAAGGTCCGCTGCAAACCAATGATGGCACCGTTTACTCCATAGTTAGTCCGGCGAAGAGGTAATCGGAGGAATAAATTATTGCGAAGGGCGCGAGGGCGAACGTTCATGTTTATCGCACTGAGAAGCTCGGGGCAGTCAATTCGATCTTGCAAAATATCCGAAATCGTCATAGCACGGAATAGATCTCGTCGCACTTGCAATGTATCGAGTCCAATAAGCAAACCCCGGCTTTCGTAACTTGGAAGCTGGTGAGGGTTGCTCCAAGGCAATCGACGAAGGGCAAACCGAACAAATCTGCGCTGTACTGTCTCAATTCGATGGACACCGTTGACATAATGAGGGTTCCACACAACTGAACAATATTCCAGAGTTGATCGAACGAGTGAGCAGTAGAGAGATTTCAAGCAGTAAATATCTGAAAAGTGCTTAGATATTCTCATTATGAACCCCAAACAGCGTGATGCCTTTGCGACAATATAGCTGATATGCTGTTTAAACGTCAGTTGTTCATCGAGAAAAACTCCGAGATCTTTGACACAATTCGCTCTGTCAATTGTGGATTCAGCTAGACAGTAATCGAATCGAATTGGCGTTTTTTTCCTCGAGAACGTAATGACCGTACATTTCTTGGGGTTTAGGGTCATTCGGTTGATCTCGCACCATTCCGCAAAGGTTTCCAGTTGGCGTTGAAGGAAAGCTGCATCATCAGTATTCCGGATTCTATGGTATACCTTGAGGTCGTCGGCGGAAGACAACCGTGGTCCTTCTAAACAAAAGTTAACGTCGTTGAAATACAGAAGAAAAATCAATGGACCGAGATGGCTGCCTTGCGGAATACCAGATGAAACAAAGAACTCTTCGGATACACAATCACCTACAGGGCCGTCGAGAGCCGCGCCGGGCCCCGGGGTTCGAAGTACTGACGGGCCGTACCATATATGACTTCTTATTTCAACATCGATTAGAGGAACTATACAAATGCAACCGTTTCAATTAAACTATTTTTTATGAAAATTGTTTATTTGATACGATTCAATGCGTTAGCTTACCAGAGTCGTCAGTATTTTAAATAAGTAATAGATGAAAAAAATAAAAATAATAAAGGAATATTTGTTTGTGGCTGGCGATTAGAATGACTTGCGTCCGATTTGCCATTGCAATTGGAAACCTTTTTTGCGACATTGCCATACAGTCCATATCGCCATCGTTCATACTCCCTTGACGCACGTTAATGCTACCATCGTTAATGCTGCTCAGAATCCGAGCTTAGAAAAATTGACATCCCTTCGTGAGCTTGAAAGAGAAATAAAATTCTATTTATTCCCGCCGCGATGAATCGAAGGTTTGTTTGTTTTCCTCGTCCGTCCGCTCTGAGATCATCAAGCAAAAGTGCACCAGATATAGATTATGCAGTTCAGTTATGCTCGAAAATGTAAAAGAACTTCTGCTTTCAAACTGTCCACATAATAACAAATGAATGCTTTGGTTTGTGAGTGAATTTATATTTCCTCTGCACTCAACCATTCGATTCTGCATAAAATTTCAGTCAGTTTGGAAGTGAATGAATGAGGGAAGCATTGAAACTGAATATTAAATTCAGCAAATTAATCAGAAATAGGCAACTGAATGTAAAATTTCGCACCACTGATGCTGCCTTGTTTCTTATTGTTGGTACATGTTGATGATTTTGAGGCACTGGATGCAGCTATTGCAGTTGTCACTATGACCTGAACGAATTTTCTTTATTGGTTTCTGAACATGGTAAAATCGGTTTTGGAATCAGTTGTTACATTTGTGCCAACATTCAGAGAGAAAACATTCCGAATGCGATGAATGGGATCCAACAGCGAAGTCTGCTGTTAGAAAGACTGAGACAGAGAGTTGTGAGAGAAAGAGTTTCAACTTTTGGTGAATACTAATAGGTAGAATAAGTATCTAGTTCAATTCCCACATTTTTCTGCATCAAATGTGTACACTGGAACCTCTATTTACGGACCAAGCCAAGGGTTCGTAAATTGAATTAGTTCGTTTTTTGGGATTTAGATCATAAAAAATTCGCTTCACATTCTTATCAAAATTCGTTGGTTGAGCAACATTATCGATAACCCTAACAATATGGGTATTTCCGGAACGGGCTTGACAAGTACATGATGAAAATGGATATTTGGCACCTTTTTGAAATCCAGGATGGAGACTTCCGATTGAACAATAATCTCGATAACCCAAACAATTTGGGAATTTTTGAAGCGGGCTTAATGAGTAGATGATAGAAATGGTACCTTGGGGCTATTTCAAACAATATCTGTATAAACTATGAGGGTATTTTTAAGCGGGTTTGCCGAGTAGATGAGCGATGCCCTTTTGAAGGCTAATATAGCGTCTTCTGGTTCAGAGAAGTTTTCTATAATCATATCATCCGCATCACAAATCAATATACCTATATCAATTCTATGATTATCTTTTTCGAAAATGTCAATATTTTAGGTTATAGAGATGTCTTAACTGGAATTCGCCATCTTGGTTTTCAAAGTGGCTTCATTCATTGATTTTCGTCATCTACTCGTCAACCCCATTCCGAAAATATCCAACTTTTATTAGTAACATTAGCTAAGAATATGATAAATTGTAAACAACTTCATACTGTACACTTTGACAAACACTTGCGATAAATGAAACCAGAATGGTTCTATTGCAGTGTTAAATGAATCTAATTGGGTTGCGTTCACGTACTTCAGAAAACCATTGGAACGATTGGAACGTAGTTATTATTATTGAGAGGGAAAAACCCGCGGGAGTGGATTTTCAAAAGCTCCTTCTCCCGTAGGCACAAAACCTCTATCTTTTAGGTATCAACATTTAACAAACAAACCAAATGATACAATGACTAACACTAAACACTGCTTAAAATAAACACTTCTTAAACTCTATCTTACATAGGTAAAGTATTAACATTAACATAAAAAATTGGCTAACACTATCAGGTTTGGGAAAGGGTGCGCGAAAACAATTTTTTTAAAGAAGTGCGAGACAAATTGAAGTCAAAGACATTGTAACATTGATTGAACACTCTACACATGCTGCTGACGGGTTCATTTTTGCCATAATTAGTACGAGACACTGGAAGACGGACAAAAGAGTAGGAACGAAGGTTTCGGAGGCGAATATCAATGTTGAGAAGGCGGAGTAAATCAGGGCAGTCAATGCGAGACAATAACAGATCAGAGACAAAAGACGCTTTGGTCACATTGCGGCGCAAAGACAGTGTTTCAAGACCAATGAGGTTGCAACGATCTTCGTATCTGGGCAGATTGTAGGGATCGCTCCAAGGCAGGTGGCGCAGCGCAAAACGCACAAATTTACGCTCAATACTCTCGATGCGTTGAATGCTGTTCTTGTAGAAAGGAGCCCAAACAACGGCGGCGTATTCCAGTGTGGAACGAACGAGCGAGCAGTACAACGTTTTTAAGCACTGTACGTTAGTCAAATGCTTAGTAACCCTAAAAATAACTCCTAGATTACGCGAAGCCTTAGACGAAATAAAAGCAATGTGATCCTTAAATGTAAGCTTTGAATCCACAAGAGCCACTAAATCTTTCACTGTAGTTTCTCTTTTTAATTTGTTTTGCAAGATAGTGTAGTCGAATGTTACGATGGAGCGTTTTCGTGCAAACGTAATCACAGAACACTTCGAGGCATTCAAAACCATCCTGTTAGTCATGCACCAATTAGCGAAAATGTCTAACTGAGATTGCAAAAACAAAGCATCAGAGTAACTTTTAACTACATGGAATAACTTATAATCATCGGCATAAGACACCTTGAAGCACTTAATCAATGAATCCAGATCGTTTATGTATAGAAGGAAAATATAAGGACCGATATGGCTGCCTTGAGGTACGCCGGACGTTACGTCGAAGGATGAGGATAAATGATTCCCGATTTTAACAGACATTTTACGGCCTGACAAGTAAGATCGAAGCCATTGGTTGATTTTATTGAAGGCGGCCGACAGATCGGTGTATATTGCATCAGCCTGCAATCGATCCTGTAGCGAGCGAGCGATAAATGAGGTGTAGGCTACTAAATTAGTGCAAGTAGATCGCCTGGGAATGAAACCGTGTTGAGTTTCTGAGATGTATCTAGAACAACAATGTGTCAAAAACTCGAGAACGATGAGCTCCAATAATTTCGATAGTGCACATAAAGATGCGATTCCTCGGTAATCGGGAACTTCGCTTTTGGATCCTTTTTTATAAACCGGAAAAACGTAAGATGATTTCTAGATGGTAGGAAACACTCCGGAACTTAACGATATATTGAAAACGACGGACAGAGGTAGGCAAAGCAACGACGAGCATTTTTTAATGATAGATGATGGGATTCCGTCAGGTCTAGGAGTGTTAGAACACTTGAGTTTTGTGCAAGCTTTTTGTACAATATCGGAAGATATCGTGAAATGAGGTCCAATACTAGTCCTACGGGGAATGTTGTCGGCTGCTGCGGAGACTTGTTGATTATTAAGAGTATCATTGGTAAAAACACTGCTGAATTGTTGGCGAAATAACTCACAGATGTCCGGCAATGAAGTCGCTTCTAAATCACCCAGCGACATAGAAGTGGGTAAACCTGACTCACGCCTCTGTTCATTAACGTAATTCCAAAACTTTTTTGGATTGTTACGAAGGTGACTCTGAATACGATGAAGGTAGGAATTGAAGAGAGACTTATTAAGTCTCTTGTAACAATGATTTAAAAAGATTCTGATTCTTTGCATATCGGTTCGGTATTTCGAAAACTTTTTTAGAGCTGACCTTTTGGCCAATTTAAACTTTTTTAGTGTACGATTCGACCATGGAGGATATTCACAGCCATGATTGAGTTTTTTAGGAGTAAACTGGTCGATAGCATAAATCAGTACGTTCGAAACAATTTCAGCCGCTGCGTTTGCATCAGATTGTGGCAAGATTTCATTCCAATTGATACGAGACAAGAAAAGGTGCATTCCTCGAATATCTGTCTTGCGATAGGCATATGTCAGTTTCTCAGTGGTATCTTCGAATGTACAAGGTACACATTTTCGGAGAAAACAATGAAGAGCAGGGTGGTGTTGGCATAGTTTAACGAGAGGAGCTGGAGCACGACAAACGGCAAAGTGATCGGAGAGCTCCTGGCTTCCAAAGCAAAGATCCAAAATACAGTTGTTGTCATTAGTGACGTCACATAGTTGAACTAGCCCCGCGGTGCTGTAACCGTCGAGTAGCTGAGTGATACACGTGTTAGTTGATGAGTGTGATGAGTCTGGGTACAGAAATGATGTATTATTGCGAACCCAATTAATGCCGCTTAAGTTGAAGTAGTTGATTGTAATATATTTGCAGTGTCGACAGAAACAATAAACTTCATCAATTAAATTAAAATAAATTTAATTCAGTTAAAAATGCGGGCCCCCAAAACAGACCCGGGCCCCAGGGTAGTTGCCCCCCCCCCCTGACCCCCCCCTCTCGTCGGGCCTGATCACCTATCTTGACTGCTAGACGACGATCACTGAGATACGATTGCATCCAACGGAGAATATTAGTACCAAAGCCAAGTCTATCCAATTTTGCCACTGCAATAGCGTGATTTATCTTGTCACAAGCAGCTGAAAGGTCCGTGTAGATAACGTCAGTTTGAAGGCCGTCCGACATAGCATCTGTAACATATGTTGTGAACGACAGAAGATTTGTAGATGTTGAACGTTTCGGCATAAATCCATGCTGAGTCTCGGAGATATACTGTTTGCAGTGGCTGGAGATGGGTTCCAACACAGCCATTTCAAACAGCTTAGGAACTGCGCTTAGCGTTGTAATACCACGGTAGTTGTCAACTACCTTTTTATCACCTTTTTTGTGAACTGGAAACATGAAGGAGGATTTCCAGAGTTCGGGAAATACTCCGGTTGTTAGCGACAATTCAAACAGATGGCAAAGAGGTTCAATTAGACCGGCAGAGCATTTTTTTAGAATAATAGTTGGTATACCATCTGGGCCTGCTGAGGTTGAAGCCTTCATTTTGCTAATCGCCAGTTGTACCATATTATTGTCGATATTGATAGAGTTCAAAGACTGGTATGATTGAGGTACATTGAGAGCCGCGCGTGAAGCCTGGGTCGGTGTCAGTTTCTCGTTGGAGAAAACACTCGCGAACTTTTCAGAGAATAGTTGGCAGATCTTCTGTAAACTAGAGCTCATACGTCCTCCATAGCTCATCGTTGAAGGCAACCCGGATTCCTTTCTTTGCTCGTTTACATGCTTCCAGAATGTTTTAGGTTCGGACTTCAACTTACGTTGCACGTTTCGCATGTAATCGGCATGGCAACGCTTCGATGTCTTTTTATAGACTTGGTTACCATGAACGTAGTGTTGTCGCAGCACGTAGCCTCCAAACTTGGAGTACTTCTTCAGAGCGGCTCTTTTAGTCGCTTTTAACCGTCTCAGCTCGGCATTGTGCCACGCTGGGTGCTTAGATTGAAGGCCACTTCTTTTGGGTACATAGCGATCGATAGCATAGCTCATAACATTGGGGAAGGTCTGCACTGCAACATTGACATCATCATTGTCGAGAATTTCAGTCCAGTGGATATTCGACAGGAAGTCAATAATGCTATTATAGTTGGCTTTTCTAAAATTATAGCTGACGGTGTCAGAAGCATTGCAGTCATGCTTCACTCGAATCGCTTCAAGCAATATATGCAGGGGAGGGTGGTGTCTAACAGTCTTTACCAGGGGGAACGGTGCTGCGGTAACTTTTGGCGCGTAGTCAGATTTGCTCGAAAAACAGAGATCAAGGATTCTGTTGTTCTCGTTCACCACATTATTCGTTTGGCGCAGCAGATTTAGACTGTAACAGTCAAGCAAACTGGTGATACCAGCATGAAAAGATGACAGTTCGGGATCAGCGAACATAAATCCGTCAGAAGCAGAGCGCCATTTTAATCCGGAGAAATTGAAATCACCAACAATCAGGATCTCATCAACCGGGCTTGCTTGAGCGGAAATCCGTTCCAGTGACTCAGTAGGTGAATCAATCAATGTCGAATCGCGAGTGCGGTCCGGTGGAAGATAAACCACGCAAAGAAAAAGTGCGTAGCCAGCCAGTTTGATTCGCACCCACACCTGCTCGACACAGACCCCCAAAGTATCGTCAATCAGTTGCGCTTTCAATCGACGATGGATAGCCACAAGTACCCCGCCGCCGGTAGCCTTGAGACTGTTGCGTGAGCTGCGATCAGTTCAGAAAACATCGTAGTTGGCACCAAATGCTTGCACTGACAGAGTGCTATCGCTGAGCCACGTCTCTGTGAGGGCGATTATGTCGAAGCATTCATCCGAACTTGCTACCAAATAATCTTCGATTACTGAATTCATACCACCGGCATTCTGGTAATATATTTGTAGGTTTGAATGCCGCGATTGATTGCCGTTGGTATCGATTTGGAAGACCCCTTCACCACTCCTGCACACAGGACCGGGACGACTGGTGAACGCTGGCTGCAATGGCTCGACTGTGGCAGGGGGATCAAGGGCTTCCATAGTGCTAGCTGCAGTGCGTCCCAGGGTGCGATGAGTCATACCAGCATAGCATAGAGTGCTTAGTCCTTCTGTGATCGTTGTAGAGCCGAATGTGCTATGAAGAGACGAGCTCGTTACGATGGGATCCAAATTTTGTTTTTGACATTGAAGATTCACAGCGGCGGTAGAGTTGTGTTCATCAGCAGACTGTAAGTGAAATTTACATTGAGGGCGTGCAGCATCTTGTATTGCTTCGGAAGGACATATACCCTTCTTGGCTTTACCTGACACAGAAGAAGTCGCCGATTCGCCAGGTAAACCTAAATCGCTCGCCGGGATACAAGAAGTTGGACAGATGAGTTTATCCGGAACAGCTTGGCGCTACTGTCCACCACCAGATGGATTCTTCTCCGCCGCAATCCTGTTGATAGGTCGTTGGATTTTTGAATTGGTCACAAATTCACGAAAGTAGATGTTCTCCGGCCAAGAGTCTTTGGACAGAGCCTTATCCCTGTATGATTTGCTAATGCCAACTTTGAAAGTAATGAAGCTCAAAGATGAGAGATCCTTGTCCTTAGGAACAAGACGAACTATTCGCGGTTGCAGATTCTCCCCCAGACAATCTTTCACAAGGATAGAAACTTCATCATCCGTCGTGCTGGGATCGAATGCTGACAAGTAAACCCATAACAGCTCCTCAGGTGGTGAAATTGTTTTTATTGTTTCAAACGCAGCTTTGGATCCACGAATATTAGGAATTTTTGTTTTGAGCGAATCATCTTCGCGTTTGCGCTTAGGCGTGTTTGAAACTGGATTATACTCAGCAATACGTTTCCAAGGCGTTATAGTTGGGGATAGCGGTTTTGAGTCAACTTTAACCGAGAGAGCTTTGACGCCATCTTACAAATCAGCTATGTCGTTCTTTATAGATTTCAGAGAATTGTCGTCAGGCACTATGTCGCAACAACGCGAAGCCATTCTACGGAATTTATCATTCGAGAATAAGTCAGCACAGCCGTCGTACATCCAGAATAGATTCCGTGGGTGGGTTCCCAGGACGTCACGAACATCATAATCCATCTTGACGCATATCATGTGGAACGAATTTCCGCAGTATCCACGACATGTGATTCGATCAGAATCATTAACCACTTTCGAGCAGTTCTTACAAGCCATGCTGTTGATGTAGAAATAACGCCTAGCGGGTATGCAATATGCGCAGGAAAACGCTAACGGGTAACGTGCGTCAATGGAAGCGAACTTGCACGCAACGTGCGACAACTCAACTACCCACCAGCAGATGTCGCTTTTGACGAAAAAATTAAGCGTAACGTCTGTGCAGTGATAATGTCAAGTGACAACAAAAATCACAACCAAAAACAATCACTTTCACGAATCACACCGTGCTTGAAGTCACGAAATTTCAATGCACACGTACTACCGAATAAAACGATATACAGATAAAACGAGAATAAAAATAACCGCGAGTGTAAAATACTAAAAAATCAAAAAAAAAACTATCAGCTCTACTGACGACCGGAATATAGCAAACAGTGAGTTTCGGAAAATGACGTCATGAAAGCCAAAAAAGCTTATATATTACTGATAAATTCGCTAACTTTGCTTCACTATAATAGGAAGAAAAAAATTATTCAATTTTCTGTGGTTCATCGACAGGCTACACATATTGTTCATCCTCATAAAAAAAAACGAAAATAAATTACATCACGGAAGAAACGCTAGAGAAAATCACCCATTGGGTATTTTTTCTTGAAATTTTGGGTAGAAGCAGTTCAGTATTGTTTACACTGTATTTTTGTCGCTGTGCGTTTTTCGAAAATTGTTGCTGATAGATTGAAATTTGCGTGTTTTATAGAAAATACGCACGAGGAATGCATAGCTGTTTAAACCAAAAGACGTTCACGTTGGCGCCGAGATTGCGGAAGACTATTCTAGAGGATCATAACCATCATAACAGAAAGTGTTTTCATAATATGAATTTCGCGTTCCATCGGAGTTCACCCCATATTCAGAACCAGAAAGTGAAAATAATCTTCCATTTGGTCATTAACAAAGTAATGTTTTTAATACAAGCTGGCGTGAAAGATACTCGAACTTTTTTCATTTCGTTTTGTACGCTAATGGATGTTATCGCCTGTAATCAGTCCGAAGTACAAAGCGAGATTTGTTTCATTCTCTGATGTTCTATATTTTAACAGATTTCAGCAGATTATTCTTTGTTGAAGACTTTATGAAACACTTTAAAAAGTTTATTGTTAGATATCTCTTACCATCCGACTGATTCATGAAATCATTGCCTACAATCTATAAACAATACTACAACATAATTCATAATCTCATATTACCCTCTTTCTCTCCCCGATTCCAGGAAAAGTTTAAACGTGAGTTTCGCAAACGGTATCCGTTCCGGGGACGAGGTCTCAGTTCACACCAGGACCACTCGATAGATAAGACTCTGTCGATGTTTACACGTGTTAGCTCGGTACGGTCGAGCTACGCTACATCATCAATCCGCAACAAGCACAACATGCGGCCATTCGCGACGACGGTTGGCGGTTTCGGCGGTGGTAGTGGTGGTGGAGGATTCTACCAGAACCACTGCCACGAACAGCTACATCAGCAACCCCAGCCACTGCAACAGTACAAAACGACTAACTTTGACCGAGGGGTCGGCGCTCGTAGCACCAGCAACGGCAGTGAATATCACAATTTGAAGGGGTGTCCCTGTCGGCAGTCGGCCAACGAGATGCCGAATTCGAAACAGATTGCCGATTTGCGGGAAACTTACTCCGTGGATGGTTGTGAGGGACGAATGGAGCCGGAACTGAACCATCCCCATCCGGACGAGAGCCGAGACCCGGAGCAGAATCTGCTACCGCTGATCCGAGAGCAGGGATTCTGCGAACGCCCTGATCGATCTCATTTGTACTGTAACAATTTGCAGAGCTTTAAAGTGTGCAATGCTTTTGACTAAACAAAGTACATGTCGTCGCATGTTTTAATGTTTAAAAATCAAAAATACAAGTTGAAGTTTTATTCAATCCTCGTCTCAACGAAGCTAAAGAGCGCATATCAAATAAACTTGGATGCACTGGTCTAATACAGATGAAAATCGTCGTTTTATAATCTTTCATCATGATGACATCCGTTATTGGCTTTCCTTCCATTACCACAGACACATTGCAATTTCCGTAAATGTTTTTTCGTCGAAGACTCGCTCCCGGAAGGAAGCTAACATTCGATGGATAACGTATCGGGACACGATTGGTATCTACGTTGTGTTCTTCTGGATTTGACGCGGCAAATATTAAATAGAATTGACCGAATAGGTAGGTAGGTCGGATTTTTTCGCGGGCCAATGAAAAAATACTGAAGGAAAAAGTTTTAGGAATCAGCAAGCTTATATTTTCGACTCCATTTAAAAAAAAATTTCAATGCAAAATAAATATATTAGCGCCTGTGACGACGTTATGGTTATGTGCGTGTGGAATTCCAAAACTGCGTAGAGCCTGCTGGCTCAGGATCGATCTCAATACTAATAATAAGGCTCTAAAGTAAATTAGCACACTATTGAAAAACAAGCGCAAATGAATAGATCTCGGAAAACGTGAAAACTCCCATACATCAGTCAATCTATCCCCGGCAGAGCCGTCAATAGGGAGAACACGAAGAGTTATAAATAAATGTGCCGCGTGCCTGTTTGAATCAATTGCTCTTTTGCCAGACAAGTAACATCGTGCCTATAGCGTCTCGTACGACATATTTGAGCACCCAGCACACTACGCTTCTATGAATGACTTCATCCTCGACTATTTAAAGAATATCATTCCTCGAGCGAGTTCATTCTCCCGTCGAACGTCGGGCCGTAAAGAACAGGCGTGATCAGACATGTTGGCAATGCGCTGCGATGAGTGCTGCATTTGATCACTGCTACCGTTGGGGGTGGGGACGACGACAGGTCTAGGCATCCAGCCAGGGATGCCAAGTGTTTTTCTAAGAAGTCTGTAATAATTTTCAAAAATGTCTGGATTGCTTAATTTTTTTTGAAAAAGCTTGAGGATTGAGTTTCAGGTTGTGAGGTTTCAGCATCTTGGATTGCTGAAATTTCCAGTTGATGAAAACTCAACAAAATTAATTCGCTTTTAGCAAAAAAAAAACCAACAAGGACAGTTATGCCGAAATCCTCAAATCGATGCGGGCGGCCGAAAGCCTCTCGAAATTAGGACAGGATGTTCGCAGCGTTAGACGCACCAAGATCGGCGAAATGATATTGGTTCTGAAACGAGGTGCACAATCCAGCGGGGTGACGTACAGGAAGTTTGCTCAAGAGGTCTTGGAAGACGGCGCTCAGGTGAGGTCGTTGGGTGTGGAAGTGACCCTCCAGCGCAAGCAACTGGATGAGGTTACACACGCAGAAAACGTCGTCTCGGCCGTCAAGGATCAGTGTGGTGTAGAGATCGAGCGGACCTCTGTACGCCTAAGGGAACGACTGCTTGGCACGCAGGTAGCCTATTTCAAGCTACCGGTTGCGGAAGCCATAAATGTGACCGAAAAAGGGAAGCTGAAGATCGGCTGGTCAGTATGCCCAGTAAGCATACCCCAGCCGCCTTCAGTGGATAAGTGTTATCGGTATCTGGAGCCAGGCCACACGTCATACGACTGCAAGGGCCCAGACAGGAGCAAGTTGTGTCGTCGCTGTGGCGAGGAGCGACACAAGGCGCAGAAATGCAATAGGGCACCAAAATGCCTTATCTGCGCCAGCAAGAAGCAAGGCCGTAACCATGTTATGGGCGGACCTGTGTGTCCCTTCGGGGAGGCCGATAAGAAGAAACCGTGAACGTAACACAGCTGAATCTTAACCACTGCGTATCTGCTCAGCAGCTGCTGTGGCAATCGGTCTCGGAGTCCAGGACAGATGTCGCCCTCCTATTCGACCCGCACAACGTCTCTGCCGATAACGGCAACTGGGTGGTGGACGGGTCTAGGATGGCGACAATCTGTAGAGGTAGTACAATCCTCTGCGGAGGGTGTCGCGATTGCCAAGATCAATAGTGTGTTCTATTGTAGCAGCTATGCCCCACCAATGTGGCCAATAGAACAGTTAAACCAGATGTTCGACATGCTTTCGCCCGACCTAGTAGGTCGGAAGCCGTTCGTCATAGCGGGAGATTTCAACGCTTGGGCAGTGGAGTCACAGAGGGAGATTTCAACGCTTTTGCAGTGGAGTGGGGCAACCGATGTACAAATTGCAGAGGCCAAGCGCTACTGGAGGCGCTTGCGAAACTCGACGCTGTGTTAGCCAATAATAGCTCCGCTAGCACATTCCGTAGAAACGGTGTGGAGGCATGGATTGACGTAACGTTTGCCAGCCCGGGTCTGGTTCCAGGCATGGAATGGAGGGTAGACGAAGGCTACACCCATAGCGATCACTTGGCAATTCACTTTAGGATCAACTATGGTGTGCAGCATCAGGTAATCCCTGTCAGTTACGCGCATGGCAGTCCAATCACTTCGACATCGAAGCTTTCACCGCGGCCCTGGGACTGGGGGCCAACACCGACAGTCTAAGCGGGGATGCGCTGGTAGCCGTCCTATCACACGCGTGCGACGCCACTTTGCCGAGGAAAACCCTGCCAAGAAACGGCAGACGCCCGGTATACTGTTAGAGTTCCGAGATTGCAGCCCTACGATCAGCCGGCCTCAGAGCTAGACGTAGGATGCAAAGAACCCGCAGCGAGGATGAAAGAGAGAACTGCCGTGAAGTGTTTCGAGCTGCGAAATTGGTCCTTAACAAGGCCATTAAAAGCAGCACGAGAGCGTGTTTCGACAACCTGTGCGAGAGAGCCAACGCGAATATGTGGGGTGAAGCCTACAGAATCGTGATGGCTCAGACCAAAGGGGGCTCTCCACCCCCAGAACGGTCTCCGGACCGGTTGGCGAGGATTATCGAAGTACTCTTCCCGTTTCGAGCCACAAACCTCTGGCCACCTGCACCGTAAGACATTGTGGGCGCGGCCGAAATGGTGGCTCCGGTGACGACTGAAGAACTACTCACAGTGGCTAACTCCCTAGCAATGAACAAAGCTCCAGGGCCGGTTGGAGTTCCAAACAGCGCTCTCAAGGCAGCGATCATAGCGAACCCGAACATGCTCAGGCTAGCTATGCAGAGATGCCTTGACGAGTGCCGCTTCCCCGATAGATGGAAAAGGCAGAAATTGGTGCTGTTGCCGAAGCCCGGAAAGCCGCCAGGCGACCCATCAGCGTACAGACCAATCTGTCTGATCGACCGGCAAATTGCTGGAGAGGATCATCCTCAACAGGCTAACCCCGTATTCAGAAGGTACGGACGGTCTGTCAAGCAACCAGTTTGAATTTCGGAAGGGTAAATCCACGGTGGACGCTATCAACTCAGTGATAAATACTGCCGAGATAGCGATCCAACGGAAAAGGCGAGGCATTCAATACTGTGCGTTAGTGACACTTGACGTGAAGAACGCATTCAACAGCGCAAGCTGGGATGCCATCGCGCTCTCGTTACACCGGCTTAGCCTACCGGTGGGTCTGTACCGGATCCTGGAAAGTTACTTCCAGAACCACGTACTGCTATACGAGACCGATGCCGGTCAGAAAAGGGTTCCTATTACCGCCGGAGTCCCGCAGGGCTCGATCCTAGGCCCGGTATTATGGGACCTCATGTATGACGGGGTTCTGAGACGAAAGTTCCCTCCTGAGACCAAGATCGTCAGCTTTGTCGACGACGTAACCTTGGAGGTCTACGAGGAGTCAATCGCCGAGGTAGAACTAACCGCAGAACACGCGATCAACACGGTGGCGAAATGGAGGAGCGCGAGAGGCCTGGAACTCGCTCAGCATAAGACGGAGATGGTTATCATCAACAACCGCAAGTCGGCACAACATGCAGTTATCCATGTGGGAGAAGTCGTGATCACAGTGGAGTCTGAGGTCTCTCGAAGTCATTATAGACGACAAGCTGACCTTCGGCAGCCACGTCGACTATACATGCAAGAGAGCGTCGACGGCTGTTGCGGTACTATCGAGGATGATGTCCAACAGCTCAAAGATGTGCGCCAGTAGACGTAGACTACTGGCAGGCGTTGCCGTATCTATCCTCAGGTACGGCGGCCCGTCATGATCAAGAGCACTGAGGGTAACCAGTTACCTACAGAAACTGGAGAGCACCTACCGCTTCATGTGCCTCAGAGTGATAGCTGCCTACCGCACGGTATCACACAATGCATCCTGCGTGATAGCGAGCATGATGCCAGCCGGGCTGGTCATCCGGGAAGATGAGGAGTGCTTCGAGCTACGTGTAAATAGAGGAGCCCGCGAGCGCACCAGAGTGGCCTCGGTCGCCAGATGGTAGCTTGAGTGGGATAACTCCTCGAAAGGTAGGTGGACCCACCGGCTTATACCTAACATATCGAGCTGCGTGAGCAGACCCCATGGGGAAGTTCACTTTCATCTGACACAATTCCTGTCGGGCCATGGCTGCTTCCGACAGTACCTCGACAGGTTCGGGCACGCGGTCCCCGCCTGCCCTGACTGCCCACGTGTAGACGAAACTGCCGAACACATACTGTTCGCATGTCCTCGTTTCGACGTCGAAAGAAGAGCAATGCTTGACGTCTGCGGCTGGGACACATCCCCTGATATCCTTATTCAGCGGATGTGTCAATCGGTGGAGAAGTGGAACGCAGTCTCGACTGCAACCACCCAGATTGCCTGTAGGCTACAGGTAATTTGGCGCACCGAGCAACAGACGACGGGCACGACTAACTAGTGATTGGTTAGTTGGAGCGAAAAAGGCCGAGCGCAGAAAAGTGAGTGAATGGTCTGTGTAGTAGATAAGACCTGCATAGAAAAAATATATAAATTGAGCATACAAAAATATATTTTCATTTAATATGGCTGGCAAAAAAAAAGAAAATAGTCATCTCTATTATTTGTAAACGACACGATTCGAGCATAAAGTACGAAGATGCCACCAGAATAGAACTTCAAGACGTTGTCCCGTTGTAATGTGTGTGCTTTATAAAGCGTAATTTCGAAGCTTTGGAAACGAGAGGGAGAAACTGAGCGATAAAACGACAGAGCGATAGGTGTGCGACGGTGTGGGTTGCAGTTGAACATATTTACCTAAGCGAGCTGTCCCGTGAGTAAGAGTGTGTGGCTGACGGTTTGAAATCTTATGGGAAACGAGAGGGAGAAACCGAGAGAAAAATAAAGATTGATGGATGCGAGACTGGTGGAGTGGTGGCGTGCTTTATATTGTCAACTGAGCGAAAGCTTTGTCGACGTATATGTTTTTAGTTGGGAGAGTTGGAAATGAGAGAAGGGAATAGTAAATCCTACGGTTTTGTGAGCAAGTGTGAGTGTATTGAATGTGGCAAAGAAAGTAGGCACGCGATTATTAGGCAGTTTTTCGAGCACTGTTGGTGGGTCAAGACGTTTTGGCCGGCGGTTGCAGAGAAATGATTCGCAAGGAATGCGACAGTCTGTTCATGCTGAGGTTTGGCAACCGCGTAAGGGGTAAACCCAGCCACCCCGAAGGAAGGCAGAAGAGTGAGTGTATAGGCGTATATGTGGACTGCCTCATGCCAAGATGGGAGGGTCGTAGCGTAGTATGTTGGACCTTCGCTATTGATACCGCGTGGCAGAGGAGCTGAAGGGTGAGCATCCAAGTCAGTCTCACACGGTATGTTAGGTGAGCACAAAAGTAAGCCTCACAAGGTACGAGAACGGTAAGTACCCAAGTAAGCCTCACATGGTATGTCAGAAGGGGAGCCTAAGAAAAATGTCCCACATGGGATGCCAGGGGGAGCGACAGAGGTGTAATAGAGTGGTACGATTGAGAGTGAACCAGGTGATAGGGTGAGCATCCAAGTCAGCCTCACATGGTATGTTAGAGGCTAGCACAAAAGTAAGCCTAGCAAGGTATGAAAAAGGTGAGCACACAAGTCAGCCTCGCAAGGAACGAAAAAGGTGAGCACAAAAGTAAGCCTCATGTGAAGTGTTAGAGAGTGAATCAAGGTGTGACAGAGAGAGCACCCAAGTAATCCTCATACAGGACGTATGAACGCGTGAGCGAGAGTGAATGAGTACATCAAGTACAGCCATCCCCCCAGAAGTAATTCCGAGAGGTAGTCCCTGGGGGGAACGATGGCGGAGCTCAATGGAGTTTAGTCGGTATTAATGGCTGCGTCACCATTCGTACGTCAATGTATTTTCCATCGTAAAAAAAACCCATGCAACTTGTATGCCATATGCATGAAACTGGCACGTCAGTCCATCATTAGAATTAAATGCTATTAGGGATCATCCATAAATGACGTAGCATTATATGGGGGAGGGGGGAGTATTGTATTTTGTGATGATGTGTGACGACAAGGGGGTAGGGGGTCATGTCATGCTACGTAGCTTTTTTAAAGGGGAATAACTAACATCGTTTTTTATTTTTATTTTTATTTAACCGTGACAAGGGGGAGGAAGAATTACCGTCAAGCTACGTAATTACCAGGGGGAGGTATTTGGAGGTTCGTGACGAAATGCTGCGATGGAAAGAGAATGATACGTAATCGAACTTTTGTGTACTATTTTGAAATGACGAATAAAATAATCTTCGACGAGGTCAATATTAACGTTCTCTATCAATTTATGCAATAGCTAAGAGCAAGTTTATTTTTTATTTAATGAACCAGTTAATCCAACTTAAGAAAAGTTTAATATTATAAAATCAAAAACATTTTTTCGACATTCCAGTATTTTATTGAATTTAACATTCATCACACCTACGGAGATACACAACCGTCCGTTTGCAAAACAGTTCCCAATTGTAGTGTCGTCCCACAATTACCTGCTACAGGTAAACACCGACGGATTTGAATATCGTGAAAAGTGTAGCTTCATTGCGCGCTGCTGGGAGCTACGCAATCAGAATAGCAAACAGATTGTGCAGCACGAATTTAGATGTCAACCGCGTAAGCCGCACCCAAATCCAGATCCAAACGAGACGATGGAACAGCCGCTGCATATAGCGAAATCTACGAAAGAAAGGAAAACCAAAAAATGAAAGCTTGAGTTTACCCCGCGTTCAGCAATATGATAATGACGAGATTTGCCTTGCAAAATATATGTGACGGGCAGAATCTAAGAGGCAGATTCATATAAAAATTCTTGTCAGCTGCTAAAAATTAGGCCGGAATGTTAAACATTCACTAAGCGGAACGAATGCTTAACGCGATACCAACCTGCGGTTAGCAGCCGGTACCCTGCGATCTCCCTGCACAGTGCATTCACCAAACCAATAACGCCGGATGCCGGGAATGTAGCTTCCAAAATATTCGTTCCAATCGATAGCTGCCATGTCGAATTCCAGCAGCCGCGTTTCTTCCCGCGACAGCAACGTTCGCATGCGACGTACGTTCCCATTGCGAATGGTCCACTGACGGAGCCCAAAGTAGGACATCATCTCCAGAAAGCGATTGGTCTTCTGCATGGCTCTCTGGTAGCTGCAATCGGAATGGGGGAAAAGTGGAAGATTATGTCAGGTTTGGTTGAGCAGGTTTGAATGATGCTACATCGGTGCAGTATGTAGCTACAGCTTCAAAAACTTAAACTTAGGATGCATTAAATTGTAGAACACAACGCTGAGGAAGAAAAGTTCGGATCTTGCCTTGCCAATTATGATTGCAAGAGCAGTGTTATTCCGCCTTTCGAGGAAATTATGACGCAGTGTATATAATATCTTAAATAATCGGCTTATTTTCTGAGCATGTAAGCACTTTAAATAAATTAATGGACAGTAGCACTATGCTGCTCCCTAAACAGAAACGTTTTGGTGAAAGTCATGGAGAAAAGAGAAAACCTCTAACTAAATTTGTTATGCAATTTGCGTTTCGACTTTAACTCATCAGAATCCAACACTAACTTAAAACCAGGACTAAGCTAGCACCGGATTCCGGATGCTCGGAAACAAGCGAAATTGGACAAAGAAGCAGCGAATGGAGACTAGGAAGCTAGCTAACCATCCTCATTGCGCACGTTTCGAGTGTTCTAACCCACGGGAAAGAGATTTTGTAAAATCGTGGGATGCAGTAAAGAGTTACACAAATATAGATTCAACTTAATAAGTGGTACGATCTATGCTCTTTCGTTCATTACTCTGGGCAGCCGGCTGCCCTGAAATTATGATAGATTTATTATTTGTTGAATTCATTCGAAAATGTTCAGTTTATAAAAATGAAATTTCAACTTCAAGTCGATCATCAGGAGTGTTACTTATGTTTTATTGTATCAAAGGGTATGAGCATGATTTTATTATTGCGTGTTTCTTGATTCCAGTGAAACATGATATTCCAAGAACAATACGATATATCGAAAAGAGATTACTTCATTCGCACAGTGACTCTCAGAGCATGTGCTTTTCAGTCCGTGCAATGCAGTGCAGTAAAGCAAAGGTAGCTAATCCACTTTCAAGTTTATCCTGTGTGTAAGCACCGTTGGGCACACGTCGATCGACCCTATTGCTAATAATGCAGTACTAGGCAGACATTGAATGTACTCTTACCTACCCGGAAAGTCAGGCCCCAAACGAATGACAGTGGAGAGTGAGATTTAAAGAACCACAGTCGAATTTGGTAAAAGATAGCTAGTGTCTCGTTGTGACTAGGACGGTTATCCATAATTTGCGGTGAAATTTCGAGTATATAGCATTCAAATTATTAATATTAATCTAGTTAAATTATATCTATTGATCGATCCATCGTATCTGTAAGTAGACTTTAAATCTTTTCAAAGCCAGGAATATAATTGAATTCTCCTATGATCAGCATTTCTTAGCTTACCGCGTGGAATGGTCAATAAGACAAAACTAAAGCCGATTATTAATTGAATTGTCTAAGCAACGGTTATGTAAGTTGAATACAAAACGTCTTTACATATTTAATGTCATTCAATTATATTATTATTAATAGTGGCAGTCCAAGTGCCACCACGCATAGCTAGTATCGAGGAAAAGGTGTCAAAAGGAAAACTATTCATGTAAGTGAAAATGGATAAATTCAATCAGATCTCCGTTTAATAAAATGAATTTGTTTATAGTTTAAAACTGCTAACACAGAAAAAGCTGCTATTAAAATTTAGTTGTCCGAACTAGAGGTCCGAACAAAACTTTAAAATGAATAAAATCGGACATAACCTCAACAAGACTGGTTATTGCTGCGGAACCTGCAATGCAACAGTGCAGCAAGATGAGGATTTACCGTTTTGTGATCATTGTCAGCGATTCTTCCACTATGAATGTGTCGACGCAGGGCCGGAGGTGAAAGATAACTCCTGGTGTTGCCCCACCTGTGTTTCGATCAAAGAGAACCAGATCACCCTCACCGCGGTTACTACGGTTCAGTCCACTGAAAATCAACTCGGCGGTCTCCAAGAGAGCTTGAAGGAGCTAGAAGAGGAGGCAAAGCTTGAAGAGCAGAAGATTGCAATTGAGCGAGCTGTATTTGCAAAACGTCTAGAGCTGCAGAAAAACCTACACCTTATGAAACAGGAAGCAGAAAAGGAGAGAATGCAAATGCAGCTGACGTTCGAAAAACAGCAGTTGGATGAGCAATTAGCTATTGAAAAAGCTCTTCAGATTCAACAGCAGAGCATGCGCGATGAGTTTGATGCTAAATTTAAGGCATTAAAAGTGAAAGGAGCCGCTAAACTTTGTCATCTGAACCCTGATACACGCAAAGGACGAAGCAAACCCTCGATGAAGGTCAACTGTTCGTGCGCAGCAGCTACGGCTGACCCCCGCGGAGCTTACCCGAAGAACTCGACGCCGAACACAGAAACACCGTTACGAAACCCACTAACTTCGTTCAATAACCCTGGTAGTATCAGCCATCTACATGAAGAGGGAATGGACAACAATGATGAAACCAGCTCGTCGGAACACGAAGAGGAGCAGGAAGGCGAGAAAATAGAAAATGTCACACACACGATCGGGCCGACGAAAGCTCAGTTATCAGCTCGACAATTTTTGGCCAGGAAACTTCCTATCTTCACAGGGCGATGCGAGGAATGGCCCATGTTCGTGAGTAGTTTTGAGACGTCGAATCAAGCGTGTGGCTTTTCGAATGTGGAAAATCTAGCTAGACTCCAGGAATGTTTAAAAGGATCAGCTTTGGAGGCTGTACGTAGTCGTTTGTTGCTGCCAGATTCAGTGCCGATGGTGATAGAAACGCTTCGGTTATTGTACGGGAGACCGGAACAACTGCTGAACACGCTTTTGAGTAAAGTTCGGAAAGCAGATCCTCCGAGGTCGGATCGGCTGGAAACGTTTATAAATTTTGGCATTTTGGTTCAGCAGTTTGTCGACCATTTAGAGGCCACCCATATGAACGACCATTTAGTGAATCCAATGTTAATAAGAGAATTGGTCGAGAAACTCCCTTCCGGTTCAAAGCTTGATTGGATTCGTTTCAAGAGACAGCAACAAAACGTCACCTTACGTACATTAGCTGATTTTCTTTCGGACATTGTATCCGCAGCAAGCGAAGCGACACTGTTTGTGGAACCACAGTTGCAGTTTCGAACAAATAAACCGATAGTGCGGTCCAAGGAAGACAAGGGTTACTTGCATACGCATAGCATTGGGGAAAATAGCGGATACACGAACAACAAGAAACCATGCAAACTTTGTAGTCGCACTGATCACCGCCTTCGCAATTGTGAGGAATTTCGTAAGTTGAAAGTGGAGGAACGATTAGAAACAGTGAAAAAATTACAGCTATGCAGACTGTGTCTGAATAAGCACGATTCAGCCCGCTGTAAATTGAACTTCAAGTGCAACGTGGGCAACTGTAAAGAACGACACAATACTCTTTTACATACGGATAATCCTGAAGCATTTACAAACTGCAACACTCACGATGTTCGCGCAACGCAACCGGTGATTTTCAGGATGGTTCTCGTCACGCTACACAACGGAGGCAAATCGATTGAGATAATTGCCTTTCTAGACGAAGGAGCTTCGTATACGTTGGTGGATAGGTCTATCGCTAATTACTTGAACGTGCGAGGAACCGTTCAACCTCTGCGTATTCTGTGGACAGCGGGTGTTTCAAGACTAGAAAAGGAATCACAGAATGTGGATCTGTCGATTTCGGCGAGAGGTTCGTCAACTAGATTTCACATAAAAAACGCCCACACGGTGAACGAGCTGAAGCTCCCAGAGCAAACAATTCATTTCGCGGATGTAGTTAGGCAGTATGGGCATCTGCATGACTTACCCGTGACTGGTTATCGAGGAATTCCAAAAATTCTTATCGGTCTAAAGGACCTACATTTGTACGCTCCGCTCGAGACACGCATTGGTGATGCTGGGGAGCCTATTGCTGTTATGTCTAAGCTTGGTTGGACGATTTATGGCCCCCACGGAAAAGGTGTATCGGACGTTAGTTTCGTTGGTCATCACGCTTGTTACAGCGTGTCAAATCAAAATCTTCATGACCTTCTGAGAAGCCAATATGCTCTCGACGAAACAGGCATTTCACTGGCCCTACTTCCAGAGTGAGATGAGGACATTAGAGCAAGAGCAATTTTAGAGAAGACTACAGTACGAAATGGGAACAAATTCGCGACAGGATTGTTATGGAAGGTTGATGACCCTAGCTTTCCTGATAGCTACAGAATGGCATTCAGCAGGTTGAAATGTCTCGAAAGGAAACTGTTGAAGAATGAGGCATTATATGAAAACGTTCGACAACAGATAGTGGAATACCAGCAAAAAGGTTACGCTCATAAGGCCACACCAAAAGAGCTAGCCATACACGATCGGAACAAAGTCTGGTATTTGCCTTTGAATATCGTATTGAACCCTAAGAAACCGGAAAAGGTACGCTTGGTTTGGGACGCGGCTGCCACCGTATCTGGCGTTTCATTAAATTCCAAATTGCTCAAGGGTCCAGACATGCTCACACCCCTTCCCACAGTTCTATGTCGATTTCGAGAGTTTGCGGTCGGATTCGGTGGGGATATCAAAGAGATGTATCACCAGTTGCGTGTACGGAAAGAGGATACATCTGCTCAAAGATTCCTTTTCCGGAATGATCCAGCGGCTGAACCGGACGTCTACATTATGGACGTCGCCACGTTCGGGGCGACTTGCTCCCCGTGTGCTGCGCAATTTATTAAAAATAAGAATGCGGCTGAGTTTGCGGAGCAGTTCCCTGAGGCAGCGAAAGCAATTGTGGAGAATCATTACGTCGATGATTATTTCGACAGTGCATCGACGATTGACGACGCTATACGGCGTGCAAACGAGGTCAGATTTATTCATTCAAAAGCTGGTTTTGAGATCCGCAATTGGATGTCTAGCTCCATTGAAGTTATCAGCGCGTTAGGTGAAACGACGATGGACCAACATGTACACTTCAACCAAAATAAAACGACGGGTTACGAACGGGTTCTGGGCATCGTATGGAACACTGGCACCGACGCATTTACATTCTCGGGCAGAATGAGAGATGATTTGTTACGATATCTGAACGGTGAACAACGGCCGACGAAAAGGATGGTAGCAAGCTGTGTGATGAGCCTGTTTGATCCCCAAGGTTTCTTGATCCCATTTACAATCTTTGGCCGAATTTTGCTACAGGACTTGTGGCGTACTGGCTGTGAGTGGGATGACGAAATAAATGATGATGCGGTGAAAAAATGGAGATGCTGGGTCAGTAGGTTGCAAGAAGTGGAGGAAATACGGATCCCACGATATTACTTTCAAGGTGAACTCAATTTGGACTATACGACTCTACAGCTGCACGTTTTTGTAGATGCAAGCCAAAATGCATACGGAGCCGTCGCTTATTTCCGGATTATGTCTACATCTGGACCCATCTGCTCTTTAGTAATGGCCAAGTCAAAGGTCGCACCATTGAAATTGTTATCGATACCTCGATTGGAGCTGATGGCAGCACTGTTAGGAGCAAGACTAATGAACTTCGTACACGAGAACCACACTTTGGTAATATCGGAGCGGTTCATTTGGTCGGATTCACAGGTTGTACATTCTTGGATACAATCCGACCAACGCAAATACAAACAATTTGTCGCCTTTCGGGTTGGAGAGATTCACAGTCTCACTAAGCTTTGCGAGTGGCGCCATGTGCCCTCGAAATTAAACGTAGCAGACATGGTTACGAAGTGGGACAGAAACCATAGCTGGCGATCGGATGAACCATGAGTTCGTGCACCTGACTATCTCTACCAACTGAAGGAGGCTTGGCCAAACCATAAGAAAGTAGAACCCGAAACAATAGAGGAGATGCGTGCTGCTGTTCTTTTCCACGGAATCTTCGTTCCAGAGTCTATGATAGATCCACGTCGATTCTCTCGCTGGACGGTGATGGTGAGAGCAGTCGCTTATCTGTTTCGATTCATCTCCAATTGTCGTAGAAGAGTGAAAGGTCAGGCCATCGAAGCGCTTCCCCTCTCAAATAGGACAAAAGGACTGGTAAAAAGGCTTGTACCAGCTATCCCTGCCTCGCTGAGAAGAGAAGGATATCAAAAGTCAGAAACGCATTTGTGGCGTACGGTACAGGCAGATTGTTTCCCAGACGAGGTTAGAATACTACTAAAAAATCAGGAACGTCCGCAAGAAGAGTGGGTACCACTTGACAAAAACAGTCAACTCTATAAGCTATCCCCGTTCCTAGACGAACAGAAGGTATTGCGAATGGAAGGTAGAGCAGAGCGCGCCACTATGGTTCCTTTCGAAATTCAATTCCCTATCATCCTGCCAAAGGATCATCCAGTGACGAGTAAACTTCTAGCTTTCTATCATCAGAAGTTGGGTCATGCATACATGGAAACAGCGGTAAACGAACTTAGGCAACGATTCGTCATTCCTTGTTTGCGCGCTGCTTTAAAGCGAGTGATGAGGGCTTGTGTAAGGTGTAAAGTGGCTAAAAGTCAACCAGCTATACCCAGAATGGCACCCCTTCCGGTCCAACGTGTAACTCTTCACCGTCGACCATTCAGTTACACGAGCGTTGATTATTTCGGACCAGTGACAGTAACAGTAGGTCGTCGCAATGAAAAACGCTGGGTTTCTCTCTTTACGTGTTTAACAACGCGTGCCGTTCACCTCGAAGTGGTGCATAGTTTGAAAACTCAATCCTGTATAATGGCTATCAGGAGATTTGCGTGCCGTAGAGGGATGCCGATCGAATTCTTTAGCGATAACGGTACAAACTTTCATGGCGCGAGTAAAGAGGTAGAACGAGTGAATGCAGATTGTGAAGAAACGTTTACCGATGGTCGAACAAGATGGAATTTTAACCCACCCTCAGCACCACATATGGGCGGGGTGTGGGAAAGACTTGTAAGGTCAGTAAAAGAAGCATTGAAGGCATTCGACGATGGGAAGAAGCTAACCGACGAAGTGTTGCTGACTAGCTTGGCCGAAGCGGAGGATCTCATCAATACGCGTCCGCTGACTTATTTGTCCCTGGAATCAGGATCGATGGAGGCACTTACACCCAACCACTTTTTGCGAGTGGTAACGGCCTATGATGGAGGACAAACTACGGGACCAACCAGCGAAGCTGCATCACTCCGGGACAACTATAAGCGGTCACAACTATTAGCAGATAGCTTCTGGAAGAGGTGGATTGCGGAATATATTCCTACACTCAATCAAAGATCGAAATGGTATACAGAAGCAGAACCAGTCGAATGCGGTGACTTGATATATATATATACACTGAAGTTTTTTTTATGCGGGGGATACGTACCGCATAAAAAAAATCCGCATAAAAAAAAACCGCATAACTTTGAGAATCCGCATAAAAAAAAACCGCGTAACTTTGAAAATCCGCATAAAAAAAACACATAAGGTGTGAAATATTTTTCAATATTAAGAGCCATAGTACTCAAGGAAAAGCAAGGATTTGAAGTAAAAAAGTTTAGAAAAAAGCGCGGAGTAGGGTCATATGAGCAAGCTTAGAGTTTTCCGGCTACTTAGCTCTTTTTCTTCTGCAACGCAGGAGTCAGGATCTTTTGGCATTAAATGCGAGTCTGCGGCATGTCCAGACAAGCGTAAAGTCACTTAATGACTTATGCTGTCGGAACCTTGACTTCTTGGAATCGCAAGACTGACCTCGGCACCTAACCGACCAGCATCGAGATAACGATTTCGAGAGAAATTTCAACGTCGGGAAATTTCTCCGTCGGAGTAGACTAGGCCCCCGCCGGGGACTAATTCGAATAGATCGGGAAGTAGCGCCGGCAGATGCTCGTCGGGGCGCCTGACAACTGGAAGTCACTCCACCCCGAATCGCAGTTCGTATCGGTTTCGGAAGATCTTCCACTGCCGGGGAACTTTTCGTCGGAGTAGGAAAGATCCACCGTCGGGGACTATTCCGAGTAGTCCGTAGCGAATCGCCGGCTTGAATCATCGGGGCGCCAGTGAACCGGACGCAATCCTCCACCGGGAATCGCTGGACTAACCTCGGCATTCTGCCGGACTGCATCTAAGGAAGAAAAACGTGTCCGTCAACGGTTGCAGGAGACCCTGGTCGTTGGGGCACCAGTGAACCGGAAGCCACCCTCCAACCGGAATCGCCAGATCGACCACGGCATCCAACTGGTCAACGTAGAGAGGAAGGCATGTAGAATATCATGCCGTGCAGGACTGATATGGCGGTTACGAGACAAGCGAAATCTAGCACGACCAGCTAGACCTGGAATCAAGTGAAGTGCATTAACACGCCTCCCCCCAAAGTAGTCATTTCAAATGGAATCCGGGGGATCAGGCAAATGTCGGACTTCTTGGTGGAGTTTAGAGGAATAGAGAGTTATCTTCTCTGTTCAGAGTCCCTCACTCTGGCACATGATGGACGAAATCGGTAGTATGGTCTAACTACTGAACGTGTGCCGGGTCGGCGTAAAAGCTTTATCACCAAGTAAAAAAAAGATACACGCTCAGAGACTTTTTTTTCCGATCTCGCCGAACTGAGTCGAATGGTATAAGAGATTCGGCTCTGCGGGCCTCGGTTAAAAAGTGTAAATTCCGACCGATTGCATAAGTTTTATTATGAGAAAGGTAAAAAGGTATTCAGTCATTTTCTGTTTTTATTTTCACTGCATCAAGAATACTTCTCATATCCTTAACCCAAAGACTAGTAATTTATAACCTAAAATAAAAATATGAATATTTTATGTCTTTTGTTTAAGCATGTGGATTCACGAGGATCTATCTTTCGATAAAAGTCGCTTCAGGTGATGCCCTAGAAATTAAAAGGAAGCTGCATAAAAAGAATCGCATAACTTTGAAAATTCGCATAAAAAACCGCATAACTTTGAAAATCCGCATTAAAAAAACCGCATAACTTTGAAAATCCGCATAAAAAAAAACCGCATAACTTTGAAAATCCGCATAAAAAAAAACCGCATAACTTTGAAAATCCGCATAAAAAAAGTCGCATAAAAAAAATCCGCATAAAAAAAAACCGCATAAAAAAAGACTTCAGTGTATATATATACACTCAAGTTTTTTTTACGCGGTTTTTTTTTGCGCGGTATTTTTTTACGCGGTTTTTTTTACGCGGATTTTGAAATTTACGCGGTTTTCATTTACGCGGATTTTGAAATTTACGCGGTTTTCATTTACGCGGTTTTTGAAATTTACGCGGTTTTCATTTACGCGGTTTTTGAAATTTACGCGGTTTTCATTTACGCGGATTTTGAAATTTACGCGGTATCCATCAATGAGGTTCCCTTTATCGCGGATTCTTAAATTTAAGTGGTCTTCATTTACGCGGATTTTGAAATTTACGCGGTTTTCATTTACGCGGATTTTGAAATTTACGCGGTTTTCATTTACGCGGTTTTTGAAATTTACGCGGTTTTCATTTACGCGGTTTTTGAAATTTACGCGGTTTTCATTTACGCGGATTTTGAAATTTACGCTGTTTTCATTTACGCGGATTTTGAAATTTACGCGGTTTTCATTTACGCGGTTTTCATTTACGCGGCTCGTATCCCCCGCGTAAAAAAAACCTGAGTGTATAGCAGAAGGAGCAAATCGGAAATGCTGGGTTCGCGGTTTAGTTACGGAGGTATTCAAAGGATCTGATGGACGGATCCGACAGGCAATGGTAAAAACCAGTAATGGAGTACTAAAAAGACCGATTAGCAAACTAGCGGTGCTGGAGGTTCAGGAACGTAAATCTGGCGCTAAGGAGGAGCTACGCTGAGTTACGGGGCGGGGCTATGTAAGCACCGTTGGGCACACGTCGATGGACCCTATTGCTAATAATGCAGTACTAGGCAGACATTGAATGTACTCTTACCTACCCGGAAAGTCAGGCCCCAAACGAATGACAGTGGAGAGTGAGATTTAAAGAACCACAGTCGAATTTGGTAAAAGATAGCTAGTGTCTCGTTGTGACTAGGACGGTTATCCATAATTTGCGGTGAAATTTCGAGTATATAGCATTCAAATTATTAATATTAATCTAGTTAAATTATTTCTATTGATC
This sequence comes from Topomyia yanbarensis, assembly GCF_030247195.1. Taxonomy (NCBI): domain Eukaryota; kingdom Metazoa; phylum Arthropoda; class Insecta; order Diptera; family Culicidae; genus Topomyia; species Topomyia yanbarensis. The sequence continues at coordinate 85,369,120 of NC_080672.1, read as the reverse complement.
GATCCATCGTATCTGTAAGTAGACTTTAAATCTTTTCAAAGCCAGGAATATAATTGAATTCTCCTATGATCAGCATTTCTTAACTTACCGCGTGGAATGGTCAATAGGACAAAACTAAAGCCGATTATTAATTGAATTGTCTAAGCAACGGTTATGTAAGTTGAATACAAAACGTCTTTACATATTTAATGTCATTCAATTATATTATTATTAATAGTGGCAGTCCAAGTGCCACCACGCATAGCTAGTATCGAGGAAAAGGTGTCAAAAGGAAAACTATTCATGTAAGTGAAAATGGATAAATTCAATCAGATCTCCGTTTAATAAAATGAATTTGTTTATAGTTTAAAGCTGCTAACACAGAAAAAGCTGCTATTAAAATTTAGTTGTCCGAACTAGAGGTCCGAACACTCTGCCTTCACTGCCTCTTCGAGGTTTTGGATTTTTTTTTTCTTTTGTGTTTACGCGTTAACAGTTATACGACCAACAGAGCAGTGGCAGTGTATATCATCTTGTGAGCTGCTTGGAAACGTTGTTAATAAAAGATAAGTACCGCTATTACATTACGCTCCCCTCTCTTGGCTCTTCTACTAACGTGCACTGAGAAATAGGCCCGTGCAAAAATGAATTCCCATGACAATTTACTCCCCTCAAGGTGAGATGGATACCGAAACAAAATCGATTACCGACTCAATGATTGGACAACCGGGCCTTAAGTGATCTTCGTTCGGGCCAATGACAAAAAATATTTGAATTTACTGAAGATTTCTCGAGTTCTGACGGAACGATATTCGGCCATAACAGAAATATCGAAAATTCGCCCTGATTAGCTTCGGGTGGTGGAAAATAGTTTGAAGCAGGTAAATGATATTGCTGGCTGCGAGCTTTTAATGTAGAATACATTTAAGGTTTCAATATAGGGGTCCCGTTTCAAAATATCGGCTGCGGTGCCGCGTCAGATTTTGAACGTTAATAACTTTTATCATACTTAACAGAATGATTTGATTTTTAGGCCAATTTGTTGCAAATATGTTCCTCTATGCTGTATTAAAATTTGAAGTATGTATAACATGTACTAATAACAAAAAAAATGTGTTTTGAAAAATCTTTCGAAAACGACTCGGAAAAGTGAAAATTTTCAGCCCATCCCGCACAGAGCCGTCGTTATGGTAGACCAACCGAACAATAAAATAATGAAAAGTTTATATATAGGTCCACTACATGTTTGTTCGTATGGTTATTCGCATTGGGTTGCTTGACGAGAGCACTTGGTGGGGGAAAGACTGCATATTCCTTTGGTTAGGCCATTAGAAGCCGGACGGAAAGGAAAGGCTCATGCACGGCACGAGAACGAGCGAGAAAGCGATAGTAGTGCATATTAGCGCGATTATATAAATATCTGTCGGTCGGTTTTTCTCATCATTCGTATTCGTTCAAGCACTAGCAAGCAGCCAGTCCATCGAAGAAAAGCAGTGGGCGATGACGACGGCGGAAAAAGTGCCCCAGCTACTGGTGACTCATCGCAACCCGATCAGGAACTGTCGCCCTGCAAGAATTTCGCCCCAACTAAAGGGCAACAGAGTAGGCTATCGTTCCAGCGTCTGGGTCGTGAGATTGTGCAGGACTGCAAAATCGAGCTACGCTTACAAAGCTCAGTCGTAATGATGCCCCGAGAAGCCAACGATGCCTTCTTGGTCGGTTTGTTCGAGAATGCAAAATAGTGCTTTCTAGCTCACCGTGTCCGCGGGGAGTGCGTCTGAATTATGCTCCCGCAATAAAACAATAAACGTTTCTTTACAGAACCAATTAATTGTGTTCTAATAAGAGTTAAACTGAAATTTACATTTTATGGTGTATAACAAATAATTTTCAGAAAGCAATATAAGAAATACGATGTGTGGAAAGAAAGAAAGAGAATTTAAATTATCCTCTCTCGCTCGTTTTCGTGCACTGCTTTTCCATTCCTTTCTGCTGCTACTACCATCATAACTAAAACGAATGTGCGTGTTCCCCCACCATCTCATGACCAGTGTTGCCACAATTGCATGTCGCTATTACAATTTGAATTATTTTATTGATCCTCTCTAGTATTGATAAAATATAGAACGTGCAAAGTACACTAGTCGCATGCTTTTATTCGAACTTTTTGGCAGCCTCCGTTGATTAACTGCATAAATCGATTTGTTTGTGCAGCTCCTTGCTAGTAGCAAACTAAATAGCCTTTATCAGCGCTAACAAATAACACGAAAGAATTTAAATTTGTGAAAATCTTTTCCTTCCTGCTTTTCAAATCTGCAACATTCTTTGAAAATATTGTTTGAATGTTGTTATTGAAAAACTGAACATGCAAGTTTGCTAGCACTGGCCACTAGATTGAAGGCGATGGAAAGACAGAATATTCGTTTTGGTTATGCTAGTATTGGTAGCCAAACGGAAAGGAAAGGCGCAGGAATGGCACGAAAACGAGCGATAGTAGTGCTTTCTCGTGTGTTCATATATGAATATTGGTCGTTCGGTTTTTCTCATCATTCGTATTCGTTCAAGCACTAGCAAGCAGCCATTCCACCGAAGGAAAGCAGTTGGCAATAGCGACGGACGGAAAAAGTGCCCCAGCTACTGGTGACTCATCGGAACTGTCGCCCTGCAAGAATTTCGCCCCAACTAAAGGGCAACAGAGTAGGCTATCGTTCCAGCGTCTGGGTCGTGAGATTGTGCAGGACTGCAAAGTCGAGCTACGCTTACAAAGCTCAGTCGTAATGATGCCCCGAGAAGACAACGATGCCTACTTGGTCGGTTTGTTCGAGAATGCAAAATAGTGCTTTCTAGCTCACCGTGTCCGCTGGGAGTGCGTCTGAATTATGCTCCCGCTATAAAACAATAAACGGTTCTTTACAGGACCAATTAATTATGTTCTAATAAGAGTTAAACTGAAATTTACATTTTATGGTGTATAACAAATAATTTTCAGAAAGCTATATAAGAAATACGATGTGTGGAAAGAAAGAAAGAGAATTTAAATTATCCTCTCTCGCTCGTTTTCGTGCACTGCTTTTCCATTCCTTTCTGCTGCTAATACCATCATAACTAAAACGAATGTGCGTGTTCCCCCACCATCTCATGGCCAGTGTTGCCACAATTGCATGTCGCTATTACAATTTGAATTATTTTATTGATCCTCTCTAGTATTGATAAAATATAGAACGTGCAAAGTACACTAGTCGCTTGCTTTTATTCGAACTTTTTGGCAGCCTCCTTTGATTAACTGCATAAATCATTAGATTCAAATTAACGTCTCGAAGAGAAGTCACGATGCTCCGGTTATGTTACAGACATTACCCACCCATCTTTTTTTTTAGTTTAGTAGAGCGAATACGAACTACTATCGCTCTCTCGCTTGCTCGTTTTCGGGCCATGCGCCTTTTCTTTCTTTTCTGCTACTAATACTAGCATAATCAAAACGAATGTGCGTCTTCCCACCATCCATTTAGTGAGCAGTGTTGCCAAACGCATTTTCAGTTTTTCATCAATAACATTTCAACAATATTTTCAAAGAATGCTGTAGATTCGAAAAAAGAAAAATAGTTGGTGATGGAAAAGAATTTCCAATTACAATTTTTAACCATAATTATAACGAATCATTTGAAAATTTCACATGCAAACGTAATTTCGTTGCATATCATAAGATTTGGATTAACGTCACAAGTGTAGTTACGACACTCCGGTTATGTCGCAGACATTACCCACCCATCTTTTTTATTGTGACCACGACTAACGGTTTAATATAGACACCCCATTTCAATATTTCTGAAGGAACAGAAGGTCGAGTTTGGAAAGTTTGTAACTTTCATTGTACTTAACCAAATTACACAATGTTCGCACTAATGATTCAGAAATATGACCAGGAATCTTCTATTAGATTTGTAAGTATGTATAATTTACATGAATAAAGAAAAATTGATTTTCAGGAATCAATTATTATCTGTTCTTCCATTGGCCAGTACTACGCGACTTCCTCATGCTAACAATTAATTTCATCGTTAGCCATCTCCCTCACCAAGGCCAACAACGCCAACAAAACCGGTCCTTTTCAGGACCACCATCATTTTTGTAAAGAATAATTTGAAATATTCCTCGCCCAAATCACCTTTTGTCCGAAAATTCCAATGAGTATCAACATATTTGAAGAACGTGTTCTTTATGTATTCTACATCTCTCCGGTTATGTCGCAGACATTACCCACCCATCTTTTTAAGAAGGAGCGGATCTGCTGATACATGGAGTTGGTGGTTTCAAGGACCCCATACTTAAGCCAGTGAAGATATAGGACGTTTGCATTCAGCATCAGTCGCAGCTGACGGGAAGAGGTCATACGTTAACTTAGACTTTTATATGGTAGGGTATAGGGTACTCCCTACCTAACTACCTCTTCTTTCACAAGGTTCGTTTACCTATCCACCTTTTTGTGCCTCGGGTCATGAACTGCAGTAATTGCACACAAATGGGACATCTAGCCACCCATTGTAGCAATAAGGCCTGTTGTGGGAAATGCGGTGGGAATCATGTGGATGATTCCTGTGAAAGGGATGTCGAAAATTGTCTCTACTACGGTACACTTAAAAAAATTGTTCCCAAAATCGTGAATAAAGTGCCATGATTTCTTGATCAATCACGTTTTTACGTTACGAAAACAGGATCATGACCAAAAATCATGGCTTTTATAATTATGATCAATTTCCCTTCAGTAACGCCCGCATAACGCTTTTATTTGTGAAAATATTTGATTTTGTTTTGTGAACTTCAGTCACGGTTTCCGCCTAGTTCACAACTTTATGAACATTATTCATAAAACCAAAGGTTGACTCATGATTTTTTCATAGTTATAGGAACAATAGTTCAAAACTTCGGTATATTGTGGTTATTTTTTCGTGAACTATTTCACGAAATTCGCAATTTTATTCATGAGAACATTCAATTCTCGAGAACTAATTCATGATCCCTAATATATTAGTCCCAATCCGATATCCGTGCTCGTGAAATGGTTCACAAAATCATCAAATATTATTCATGCATTCGTGAACTGGTTCATGATTACTAATATATTAGTTACGATTCAATATCCGTGCTCGTAAAATAGTTCACGACATCACGAAATATTATTCCTGTATTCGTGAACCGGTTCATGTCACCTAGTATAATAGTCACAACTTAGCATTCGTTTTCGTGAAATAGTTCACGAAATCATAAAATATTATTCATGTATTCGTGAACTGGTTCATGATTCTTAACATACTGGTCACGATACAATATCCGTACTCGTGAAGTAGTACACGAAATCATGAAGTATTATTCATGTATTCGCGTAACTGATTCATGATTTCTAATATGTTAGTTACGATCTAATATGCGTGCTCGTGAAATAGTTCACGAAATCATGAAATATTCATGTATTCGTAAACTGGTTCATGATACCTAGTTTAATAGTCACAATTTATCATTCGTTTGCGTGAAAAAGTTCACGAAATCAAAATATTCATGTATTCGTGAACTGGTTCATGATTCCTAGTACATGATTTACGAACTATCTAGTATCTATTTGCGTGATTGTGATATTTAGAAAATATCCCCAATCATTTACAATTTCATGCAACATGGTAATGAAATTTTTACGTGAACTCTATCACAAAAGTTGGAGTATTATTCGTGCAATAATTTTTGTTCCATATACTTTTTATTGAAATACCCAGTCGTTAGCAACCAGTAATAGGTACGAGCAGTAGATATAAAAAATATTAGAACCTCGAACATCGTTATTCATTTGATAAGGTTCATTGTGATGTCCGGGCAGAAAACGAAAACTGCACTGATAACATCAAATAGTGTGCGTGATACAGTTCACAAAACCAGATATCGCGAATAAGTCTTATTTTAATGATCCAGTTCATATTGTCACGTTATTCCGAGTAAAAAACCATTAATAACAAAAAATTATAGATCACGATAAGGCGAAGAGAATATACGAATACCATTATAAAACCGCTGATATCATGAACATTAGTTACTTACTTAGTGAAAGTAAGCTCTAAAATAAAATATCATTATAACATGAACAGAAATTACGAAAATCGTGACTAAGATCCTGAAATCATGTACACAAATCACACAACTAGTGACAAAAATATCTAGAATCGTGACCAAGACCAAGATCATGAACATGAATTACTCTATTCATGACTAAAATATCACGATAACATGAACAGAAGTTACAAAAATCTTGACTAAAATCCTGAAATCATGAGCACAAATTACACAACTAGTGACAAATTTATTCAAAATCGTATCAAAGATCATGAACTAATGAACAAGAATCACTCTACCTATGACTAAAGTATCACGATAACGTGAATGAAAATTACGATTATCGCGATTAAGATCTTGAAATCATGAACTTTAATCCCGCTAACGTCATGAGAATTCACGATAATCGCGAATAAGCTCTTGAAATCATGAACAACGTTTGACTGTCGACTGTGTATTCCCAAATCATGAACAAGAATCACAACCAAAACTAAAAAACAACAGTAACCCAACCAAGCATTCTAATGTAACGCCATGTATATATTCGGGGCGAACTTGTTTTTAGAAAACACAACTAGTTTCATGAGTACGAGGTTTATTATTTATAATTTCAGGAACTTTGTCACGGTTTTCGTAAATCGTCCAGATCATGAAATCGTTCATGAATTTATGAACGGATTTTTTCCGTGTAGAAACTCCCATGATCTCCCGACATGTCCCGCGTACAAATAGCGCGAGGAGAAACTTAAGCGTTCCATTCAGGGACGTTCTAAGCCATCTTTTGCAGAAATGATAGCTACGCCATCGGAACCTACTAACATCTCTACTGACTTGTCCGCTGACGTAGGTGAGTATGATGAACCCCAGGATGTGGGGTACACTCTAACGCATTGCATACTCTCATACCCTGCAAACGAATGGACTCATACACTCACGCGCTGAAGATATATTATTCAATGAACTCGGACAACTGCATGACTCTGCCTCTTTCGTAAAGCGGCCCTTACATGTTCAATATTATGTTCAATATTTTTGTCAATACTAGAGAGTAATGATAAAAGTATTTTACGTGTAATGGAAAAAATGTTGTATTGACGAGGTGGATTTCAAATGGGATTGAAATATTGTAACAATATCGTCAATACTGGTATTGACAAAAATATTGAACGTGTAAGGGCCACTTAAGTCAACTATTGTCGGTGTAGGTTGTGCAGTGCGTGGCTCCTGCGATAGGTGATTCTCGCAGACCGAAGAACCAAATTCCACAATGGCAATCCTGCCAACGTTCTTTTATCCCTTATGTGAGAGGCTCAAAAGAACTATTGGTTTCATGTGGCAATCATCTACCGCAGGAAAATAGTATTACTAGTGGAAAATAAAAACAAACAAAAAATAAAAACTAGTGACAAACGCAGTGCAAAATTGCTGGAGAGGAACGAGCAAAGGTAAACTCTTGTTTGGCATGTTTTCCAGCAGGGGAATTATGGTTAAAACCGACACCTTAAGCTTAACACTTTTTCTAAGTTGCCACAAAACCAATAAAATTATAATTTTAATGCACAATTCTTCTTCAGAAAATTCTTAACAAGACTTAATTTTTTCAGCGCTTCGAAAAATTAATTTCATTAAAAATTATTGATTGCAAAACTTGGAAAACAAAGTGACTTTTTGTAGGCACTGCGGGTAAAACCGACACCCTATAGGGGTAAGATCGACACCCCCTTTAATTTATTTTCTCTCCACTTTATTAAAACCTTTATCTTTATTAAAAATTAGATATATGCGTGATTAATAAAGTGTGAGTATGTATGATGCAAATATGTGCTTTTTATTGCTTCATCATGTAGTGAGGGAAGAAAGTTCGAAAGCGTAGTACTATAAATAAGAGTATTTTATGCTATAGGATTATTTATTGATATGAGTATTTCCAAATAATCCTTGCGCACATCATTGCAACCTCCAGTGTCATTTTATTTCGTAAGAGAAGATTTGCAAGCGTTCTACGTTCTGCTAATTGGATTCATTCACTTATAAGTGACACACACACTTCTTAGTAAAACTATCTTTTTCAGATTTGATTTTTCGGACTCTGATCATCAACGATCTATTGGGGTATACATAATATCATTGTCTCATTGTGATAAAGTTCGTCTATGACAAACCACTAGAAATTCGGTTTGATGAGCTTTTTGCAGAAATAGCAAAAGCTTCGATAGAATCAGATAAGCAAAAATTCCAATTTTTGATTTTTAAAGAGACTTATAAGAAATAAACACAATAAAAGTATTTCTGTGTATTTCAGGTATTACTATAGTGTGCTAATAGTGTAATTGAAGTGTCACAAAGATCCCCAGCCTTTTGTAATGAATCGCAAGTAAACACAACCATCTTAACAGTGTGTCGGTTTTACCCTAACCAAAGGGTGTCGGTTTTACCCCAACAGCGCACATTTTTTTAGAAAAGAAATTAAAAATATTGAATTTCTCAAACTCGTCTTCAATGCACCTAGTTGATTATAGGAAAGGCCGATAATAATAGGTACTGAAAAATGGGGTGATTTGAAAAGCTTTTGTTCGGTTAAAACCTTAAAATCTACCAACGAAATTTTACATCCAGACGAGTATGAACGTTGCTGTCGTATGTTTTGTTTATTTTTATGACATTCGGCGCACTAACGTAAATCCAATTTTTCTTCATATGCTCTACATAAACGTACTAATAATAATGTATCATTATAAAATGAATAAAAGATGGGTGGGTAATGTCTGCGACATAACCGGAGAGATGTAGAATACATAAAGAACACGTTCTTCAAATATGTTGATACTCATTGGAATTTTCGGACAAAAGGTGATTTGGGCGAGGAATATTTCAAATTATTCTTTACAAAAATGATGGTGGTCCTGAAAAGGACCGGTTTTGTTGGCGTTGTTGGCCTTGGTGAGGGAGATGGCTAACGATGAAATTAATTGTTAGCATGAGGAAGTCGCGTAGTACTGGCCAATGGAAGAACAGATAATAATTGATTCCTGAAAATCAATTTTTCTTTATTCATGTAAATTATACATACTTACAAATCTAATAGAAGATTCCTGGTCATATTTCTGAATCATTAGTGCGAACATTGTGTAATTTGGTTAAGTACAATGAAAGTTACAAACTTTCCAAACTCGACCTTCTGTTCCTTCAGAAATATTGAAATGGGGTGTCTATATTAAACCGTTAGTCGTGGTCACAATAAAAAAGATGGGTGGGTAATGTCTGCGACATAACCGGAGTGTCGTAACTACACTTGTGACGTTAATCCAAATCTTATGATATGCAACGAAATTACGTTTGCATGTGAAATTTTCAAATGATTCGTTATAATTATGGTTAAAAATTGTAATTGGAAATTCTTTTCCATCACCAACTATTTTTCTTTTTTCGAATCTACAGCATTCTTTGAAAATATTGTTGAAATGTTATTGATGAAAAACTGAAAATGCGTTTGGCAACACTGCTCACTAAATGGATGGTGGGAAGACGCACATTCGTTTTGATTATGCTAGTATTAGTAGCAGAAAAGAAAGAAAAGGCGCATGGCCCGAAAACGAGCAAGCGAGAGAGCGATAGTAGTTCGTATTCGCTCTACTAAACTAAAAAAAAAGATGGGTGGGTAATGTCTGTAACATAACCGGAGCATCGTGACTTCTCTTCGAGACGTTAATTTGAATCTAATGATTTATGCAGTTAATCAAAGGAGGCTGCCAAAAAGTTCGAATAAAAGCAAGCGACTAGTGTACTTTGCACGTTCTATATTTTATCAATACTAGAGAGGATCAATAAAATAATTCAAATTGTAATAGCGACATGCAATTGTGGCAACACTGGCCATGAGATGGTGGGGGAACACGCACATTCGTTTTAGTTATGATGGTATTAGCAGCAGAAAGGAATGGAAAAGCAGTGCACGAAAACGAGCGAGAGAGGATAATTTAAATTCTCTTTCTTTCTTTCCACACATCGTATTTCTTATATAGCTTTCTGAAAATTATTTGTTATACACCATAAAATGTAAATTTCAGTTTAACTCTTATTAGAACATAATTAATTGGTCCTGTAAAGAACCGTTTATTGTTTTATAGCGGGAGCATAATTCAGACGCACTCCCAGCGGACACGGTGAGCTAGAAAGCACTATTTTGCATTCTCGAACAAACCGACCAAGTAGGCATCGTTGTCTTCTCGGGGCATCATTACGACTGAGCTTTGTAAGCGTAGCTCGACTTTGCAGTCCTGCACAATCTCACGACCCAGACGCTGGAACGATAGCCTACTCTGTTGCCCTTTAGTTGGGGCGAAATTCTTGCAGGGCGACAGTTCCGATGAGTCACCAGTAGCTGGGGCACTTTTTCCGTCCGTCGCTATTGCCAACTGCTTTCCTTCGGTGGAATGGCTGCTTGCTAGTGCTTGAACGAATACGAATGATGAGAAAAACCGAACGACCAATATTCATATATGAACACACGAGAAAGCACTACTATCGCTCGTTTTCGTGCCATTCCTGCGCCTTTCCTTTCCGTTTGGCTACCAATACTAGCATAACCAAAACGAATATTCTGTCTTTCCATCGCCTTCAATCTAGTGGCCAGTGCTAGCAAACTTGCATGTTCAGTTTTTCAATAACAACATTCAAACAATATTTTCAAAGAATGTTGCAGATTTGAAAAGCAGGAAGGAAAAGATTTTCACAAATTTAAATTCTTTCGTGTTATTTGTTAGCGCTGATAAAGGCTATTTAGTTTGCTACTAGCAAGGAGCTGCACAAACAAATCGATTTATGCAGTTAATCAACGGAGGCTGCCAAAAAGTTCGAATAAAAGCATGCGACTAGTGTACTTTGCACGTTCTATATTTTATCAATACTAGAGAGGATCAATAAAATAATTCAAATTGTAATAGCGACATGCAATTGTGGCAACACTGGTCATGAGATGGTGGGGGAACACGCACATTCGTTTTAGTTATGATGGTAGTAGCAGCAGAAAGGAATGGAAAAGCAGTGCACGAAAACGAGCGAGAGAGGATAATTTAAATTCTCTTTCTTTCTTTCCACACATCGTATTTCTTATATTGCTTTCTGAAAATTATTTGTTATACACCATAAAATGTAAATTTCAGTTTAACTCTTATTAGAACACAATTAATTGGTTCTGTAAAGAAACGTTTATTGTTTTATTGCGGGAGCATAATTCAGACGCACTCCCCGCGGACACGGTGAGCTAGAAAGCACTATTTTGCATTCTCGAACAAACCGACCAAGAAGGCATCGTTGGCTTCTCGGGGCATCATTACGACTGAGCTTTGTAAGCGTAGCTCGATTTTGCAGTCCTGCACAATCTCACGACCCAGACGCTGGAACGATAGCCTACTCTGTTGCCCTTTAGTTGGGGCGAAATTCTTGCAGGGCGACAGTTCCTGATCGGGTTGCGATGAGTCACCAGTAGCTGGGGCACTTTTTCCGCCGTCGTCATCGCCCACTGCTTTTCTTCGATGGACTGGCTGCTTGCTAGTGCTTGAACGAATACGAATGATGAGAAAAACCGACCGACAGATATTTATATAATCGCGCTAATATGCACTACTATCGCTTTCTCGCTCGTTCTCGTGCCGTGCATGAGCCTTTCCTTTCCGTCCGGCTTCTAATGGCCTAACCAAAGGAATATGCAGTCTTTCCCCCACCAAGTGCTCTCGTCAAGCAACCCAATGCGAATAACCATACGAACAAACATGTAGTGGACCTATATATAAACTTTTCATTATTTTATTGTTCGGTTGGTCTACCATAACGACGGCTCTGTGCGGGATGGGCTGAAAATTTTCACTTTTCCGAGTCGTTTTCGAAAGATTTTTCAAAACACATTTTTTTTGTTATTAGTACATGTTATACATACTTCAAATTTTAATACAGCATAGAGGAACATATTTGCAACAAATTGGCCTAAAAATCAAATCATTCTGTTAAGTATGATAAAAGTTATTAACGTTCAAAATCTGACGCGGCACCGCAGCCGATATTTTGAAACGGGACCCCTATATTGAAACCTTAAATGTATTCTACATTAAAAAAGATGGGTGGGTAATGTCTGCGACATAACCGGAGAGATGTAGAATACATAAGGAACACGTTCTTCAAATATGTTGATACTGATTAGGATTTTCGGACAAAAGCTGATTTGGGCGAGGAATATTTCAAATTATTCTTTACAAAAATGATGGTGGTCCTGAAAAGGACCGGTTTTGTTGGCGTTGTTGGCCTTGGTGAGGGAGATGGCTAACGATGAAATTAATTGTTAGCATGAGGAAGTCGCGTAGTACTGGCCAATGGAAGAACAGATAATAATTGATTCCTGAAAATCAATTTTTCTTTATTCATGTAAATTATACATACTTACAAATCTAACAGAAGATTCCTGATCATATTTCTGAATCATTAGTGCGAACATTGTGTAATTTGGTTAAGTACAATGAAAGTTACAAACTTTCCAAACTCGACCTTCTGTTCATTCAGAAATATTGAAATGGGGTGTCGTGGTCACAATAAAAAAAGATGGGTGGGTAATGTCTGTCACATAACCGGAGCGTCGTGATTTCAATTCGAGACGTTAATTTAAATCTAATAATATTCAACAGAATCACGTTTGAATGGGAAATTTTCAAATAATTCTCTATGGTAATAATGGTGGTTCTGAAAAGAACCTTTGGTATCGGCGTTGGTGTTGATGGTGATGCGCTGGATCGTTGGATATTTTTGGCATGATAGTTACGTGCCTGGCGAACTGTTTTGTAGCCTCGAACAAAACGACAAGACTGGCTTCTTCGGGTACCATTACGGCTGAACTTTATAAGCTTAGCTCGACTTTGAAATCCTGCACAATCTCACGAATCAGACACTGGTAGGGCCATTTTGTTTGCTACTAGCACGGAGCTGCACAAAAAATCATTTAATGCAGTTAGTTCACGGGGGCTGCCAAAAAGCTTGAATAGAAGCATGCGACTTCAACGTTTCTCTTAAACACATGCAACAACACATTCGTTTTGGTAATACTGATAATAACAGTAGAAAGGAATGGAAAAGCAGTGCACGAAACGAGCGAGAGGATAATTTAAATTTTTGTTCCGTGTGCAAGCTACTTCTTTCCACCCAACGTATTATGTTGCTTGTTGAAAATTTGCTACACACCTTAAAATAAAAGTTTCAGTTTAACTCTCACTAGAACACAATTGATTGGTCCTGAAAAGAACCGTTGCTTTTATTGTAATTTACGCCCACTCCCACAAACCGACCAAGTAGGCATCAGTGGCTTCATTACGGCTGAGTTTTGTAAGCGTAGCTCGACTTTGAAGTAATACACAACCTTACGAACCAGACGCTGGAATGTTAGCCAGCGGATTAGTTGCTCCGTTGCCCTTTAGTTGGGGCGAAATACTAGCATGGCGACAGTTCCTGATCGGTAGTTGGTTGCGATGGGCCACCAGTAGCTGGGGCACTTTTGCGGACCGTCATCATCGCCAACTGCTTTCCTCCGGTGGACTGGCTGCTTGCTAGTGCTTGAACGAATACGAATGATGAGAAAAACCGACCGACCAATATTCATATATGAAAACACAAGAAAGCACTACTATCGCTCTCCCGCTCGTTTTCGTGCCATTCCTGTGCCTTTCCTTTCCGTTCGGCTACCAATACTAGCATAACCAAAACGAATATTCTGTCTTTCCATCGCCTTCAATCCAGTGGCCAGTGCTAGCAAACTTGCATGTTCAGTTTTTCAATAACAACATTCCAACAATATTTTCAAAGAATGTTGCAGATTTGAAAAGAAGGAAAGAGAAGATTTTCACAAATTTAAATTCTTTTGTTTTATTTGTTAGCGCTGATAAAGGCTATTTAGTTTGCTACTAGCAAGGAGCTGCACAAACAAATCGATTTATGCAGTTAATCAACGGAGGCTGCCAAAAAGTTCGAATAAAAGCATGCGACTAGTGTACTTTGCATGTTCTATATTTTATCAATACTAGAGAGGATCAATAAAATAATTCAAATTGTTATAGCGACATGCAATTGTGGCAACACTGGCCATGAGATGGTGGGGGAACACGCACATTCGTTTTAGTTATGATGGTAGTAGCAGCAGAAAGGAATGGAAAAGCAGTGCACGAAAACGAGCGAGAGAAGATAATTTAAATTCTCTTTCTTTCTTTCCACACATCGTATTTCTTATATTTCTTTCTGAAAATTATTTGTTATACACCATAAAATGTAAATTTCAGTTTAACTCTTATTAGAACACAATTAATTGGTCCTGTAAAGAACCGTTTATTGTTTTATTGCGGGAGCATAATTCAGACGCACTCCCCGCGGACACGGTGAGCTAGAAAGCACTATTTTGCATTCTCGAACAAACCGACCAAGTAGGCATCGTTGTCTTCTCGGGGCATCATTACGACTGAGCTTTGTAAGCGTAGCTCGACTTTGCAGTCCTGCACAATCTCACGACCCAGACGCTGGAACGATAGCCTACTCTGTTGCCCTTTAGTTGGGGCGAAATTCTTGCAGGGCGACAGTTCCGATGAGTCACCAGTAGCTGGGGCACTTTTTCCGTCCGTCGCTATTGCCAACTGCTTTCCTTCGGTGGAATGGCTGCTTGCTAGTGCTTGAACGAATACGAATGATGAGAAAAACCGAACGACCAATATTCATATATGAACACACGAGAAAGCACTACTATCGCTCGTTTTCGTGCCATTCCTGCGCCTTTCCTTTCCGTTTGGCTACCAATACTAGCATAACCAAAACGAATATTCTGTCTTTCCATCGCCTTCAATCTAGTGGCCAGTGCTAGCAAACTTGCATGTTCAGTTTTTCAATAACAACATTCAAACAATATTTTCAAAGAATGTTGCAGATTTGAAAAGCAGGAAGGAAAAGATTTTCACAAATTTAAATTCTTTCGTGTTATTTGTTAGCGCTGATAAAGGCTATTTAGTTTGCTACTAGCAAGGAGCTGCACAAACAAATCGATTTATGCAGTTAATCAACGGAGGCTGCCAAAAAGTTCGAATAAAAGCATGCGACTAGTGTACTTTGCACGTTCTATATTTTATCAATACTAGAGAGGATCAATAAAATAATTCAAATTGTAATAGCGACATGCAATTGTGGCAACACTGGTCATGAGATGGTGGGGGAACACGCACATTCGTTTTAGTTATGATGGTAGTAGCAGCAGAAAGGAATGGAAAAGCAGTGCACGAAAACGAGCGAGAGAGGATAATTTAAATTCTCTTTCTTTCTTTCCACACATCGTATTTCTTATATTGCTTTCTGAAAATTATTTGTTATACACCATAAAATGTAAATTTCAGTTTAACTCTTATTAGAACACAATTAATTGGTTCTGTAAAGAAACGTTTATTGTTTTATTGCGGGAGCATAATTCAGACGCACTCCCCGCGGACACGGTGAGCTAGAAAGCACTATTTTGCATTCTCGAACAAACCGACCAAGAAGGCATCGTTGGCTTCTCGGGGCATCATTACGACTGAGCTTTGTAAGCGTAGCTCGACTTTGCAGTCCTGCACAATCTCACGACCCAGACGCTGGAACGATAGCCTACTCTGTTGCCCTTTAGTTGGGGCGAAATTCTTGCAGGGCGACAGTTCCTGATCGGGTTGCGATGAGTCACCAGTAGCTGGGGCACTTTTTCCGCCGTCGTCATCGCCGACTGCTTTTCTTCGGTGGACTGGCTGCTTGCTAGTGCTTGAACGAATACGAATGATGAGAAAAACCGACCGACAGATATTTATATAATCGCGCTAATATGCACTACTATCGCTTTCTCCCTCGTTCTCGTGCCGTGCATGAGCCTTTCCTTTCCGTCCGGCTTCTAATGGCCTAACCAAAGGAATATGCCGTCTTTCCCCCACCAAGTGCTCTCGTCAAGCAACCCAATGCGAATAACCATACGAACAAACATGTAGTGGACCTATATATAAACTTTTCATTATTTTATTGTTCGGTTGGTCTACCATAACGACGGCTCTGTGCGGGATGGGCTGAAAATTTTCACTTTTCCGAGTCGTTTTCGAAAGATTTTTCAAAACACATTTTTTTGTTATTAGTACATGTTATACATACTTCAAATTTTAATACAGCATAGAGGAACATATTTGCAACAAATTGGCCTAAAAATCAAATCATTCTGTTAAGTATGATAAAAGTTATTAACGTTAAAAATATGACGCGGCGCCGCAGCCGATATTTTGAAACGGGACCCCTATATTGAAACCTTAAATGTATTCTACATTAAAATAACAATGGCGCGGGACGCTTAGAAAAAGTTGATTTTCAGTTGAAAAAAAAGTAAAATAAAACATGAAAATAGTGCCGAGGCGGGGCCGTCATTTTCGTTTCGTTTTAGAGAAGAAAGAAAAATGAGCCGGGACGGCCATTTTTGTTTTAGGAACGAAAGGAAAATGAGCCGGGACGGCCATTTTATTTCGTTCTAGAGAAATGTTCGCATCATTTTTCTTGTTCCTTCCAAGTTGAGGTACGGAGCGGCATGAATGAATGCATTTGGACTAGATTTGCTGACTAGATTTTTTTTTCTATACAGAAAGCGTTACGGGACGAACGCTGAATGAGAGGTCTCGGTCCGGATTGAGTTTTTCCTGTTTCTTTCTTACTCGTTGAATGAGCTGAGACAGCCATATTGTTTTTTGGGCATAGATCGTTTGTTGTCATCTAGTCTTACTCGAGTTGTTCGTTCTTGATGGGCATACCGGGAATTATTCTAACATATTTTAATACCTTGTAGTATATGCGAACTATAAAACAACGTGTACTACTAGATCCATCGAAATCTTTAAATAATTGATGATGTGTACTTGAATATGACTTCGTCAGGGGTAATGCGCAACAAAACCAGAAAGTGCATTCGCATAATCCCAGAGGGGATGCTTTTGTGGACCGAGGAGACGGAGGAATTACTAAGCGACGCCAAAACTCTTCTAGAAGATGAAACGGATCCGGAGAAGGTCACCGCACGTAACCCTTTGAACAACCGCCCTTCGTCACCGTTGAAATGTTTGCAGGACTGCAGTAAGCAATCGTAGACCTGGTCCAAGTAATCCTCGAAAAGCCATGGGAGCAAGCCGGAGCTACGTCCAGATCGGGTGATAGTGGTACCAACTCGAACTCAGCGGGATCCTGTCTCTACTTCTGAACGACGTTCATCTGTGCGCCTGGAAGGCATACCAGTTTTCCCTAAGGACGTCATCGCGACCGGGATGTGGGAAGCATTCAGTCAGTTCATCGAAAAATTTCAGATTGCCATCTCTCTGAACAACATCACGAATCCCGTTCGTCAGGCAAAGCTGCTGTATCTGGCAATGGGTTGATATATATGATCTGTAAACCATCGTTCGAGCGGCCGGATTCTGACCAAGTCTCGATGAACCCGATTGCTAACAAAAAATGGTCTTTAACATCACAGAATACTTCAATAGCATGACAGATACAGCCGCCGAGCACGAGGCGTTTTCCCAAATGAAGTAGGATAGCGGGGAATCAACGATATCGTTTTATGTACGCCTCATGGCGAAAGTTCAACTCAGTGATCTACTACGCTTTGTGGTGTCTCAAATGCTCAACCGCGAGCTCGCAAAAGCTGCGCGTACGTTTGGCCCTGATGTGGCGTTCGTTGTACAATCCGCAACAAGAAGCGGGGTGTTAATCCTGACATAAATATACAAGCAGTAGTAAGAACACGAACTACTTCCCAAATCCAACGGCGACCCAGACAATCAAACCACAGATCTAACTGGAACAGTAACTACAGCAATAGCCACCAACCAACCCGCAGTCATGTGCAACCCCGGAATATACTCGGTGGACGGACGTGTCGAATGAAAGAGACTAACTTGGCGGAGGAAAACCGCTAATCGATAACCGAGGATTATATCAGCCAGCAAATAAACACTCTCAATAAGGGGCGTGCTAATAAAATGTAGACTTGACTCATCCAACCCAATAGAATTTCAAACGACTCAGGAGCCGATGCCAATGTAACCGGAGGCCAAGATTGGGACCAATTACAATGAGACACTAGGGAAGACCTGGTAATGATTTGGGAAATCAAACTGACAGATTCTTCAATCCTGCGACCCTACGCAGCTGACCAGCCTATGAAGATTGAGTGCGTATTCAAAGTAAAGATAGAGGTAGAGGGAGTTCGTAAGCCTCCTATTCTCGCAGAATTCTTGGTAGTCCCACAAGGTCATCGATCCCTGCTTAGTCAAGGGACAGCAAGTGACATGGGACTTTTAAAAGTCGGATTATTGATCAATAGCTTCACGAAAACCGAAGAGCTCGCCGTTTTCCCAAAAATACCTGGCGTATGGATTAGATTCAGCATCGATAAAACCGTCCAACCCGAGAAAAGTGCTTATTGTAATGTACCCGCTGCATTCAGGGAAGGAGCAAAGGAAAGACTGCAAGAAATTGAGAAAAGAGGCATTAAGGCACCTGAATGGATAAGCGGCATGTCAGCTGTTTCTAAGGGAAAAGAGGGAGTAATTTGAGATTTGGTTACGCGTTTTGTTTTGAATTGAAAGTTCAGATATGACGGAATAGGTTCCGTCACTCGCATTTTCACGAAAGAAACACCGTTGGAAATATCTAGAAAAAATTTCTCCTGGTTTCAAACTTAAATCTTATGTATTCCGACATGATGGTTGTAATAAATTTATTAATAGTACCCAGGTGTAGATCGTGCAGACGCATATCAATCTTATCATTGTCAATATATACGGGTATCTTGGTCCTAACATTATCATGCTCAACGACGTATTGCATGTTGTCTTCCATAGCGTAGCTTTCCGTTATGGCCAAAGTTTTAATCGTTATCAGTAACGAGAGTGTGGTGGGCTTGTATAACGACGACTTCCGTTAGTCTGTATTGCAATTGCAAATTTGCTGTTGAGTTTCAAACATCTTAAAATGAATGATCGATATCACACCGATGAAAGTAACGGTGCTTTATTGTTCACACTGGCTTGGGACGAATTTTATTATTTGCTTTGCTTGTTTATAATACTGGCACGGTACATATAGACAGCAGACTTTAGGTAGAAACGTTCGTTTGATTCACTGTTAACAGGCAGACCGACTGAATAGGTACTGGTATCGATCCTGTAGTAATTCCATGATCCCCAGCTCGAGAGAGCACTCAATGAAATTTTTCCACGATAGTTGATATTTTTCTTTTTATGAAATGGATTTCCAGTAAGACGAAAAAAAATCACTAGCAAGTGAACACAAGTAGAAGCAGAACAGCCCGGGGACAACTTGACAGCTCCCATATATTGTACTCATAAGCAAATTTTGTGGTGATTTGGTGATGTCATGGCGGCTCGAATGGAACAAAATTTAAAAAAGACGCATCCCATCTATTATTTTCTATAGCTGTAAAAAATGAACAATTTAAGCATTTCTATCACCAAATTTATTTCGCTGTTCAAATTAAAAACTGTCCATACCTTAACAGAAACATAGATTCCATTTTGGATCTAAAAATCCAAGAAAAATAAATCGATTTTCAGAAATACAAGAAGATGGCTTTCAAAATCGAGCCACTTATATTGAAATTTCCGAAAATCTTCGAGATCGAACCAACATGAAATCCTCCGGTAGACGCCGTTCAATTAGTTTTCTGTCGGGCTGGAGCTGAGTAATATGCGAAATGAATTATGAAGAAATCCGTACCAAAACCATCGCAAAATCTTTTGGACAGAATTATTGCAAAAGTCGAATAAAACTCTGGCAAGAGTCGAACATAATTGTATATGGGGCCGTACATAAATGACGTAGCTTTTTTCGGCGATTTTTGACCCCTCCCTCTCCCCTCGTAGCATTTGGTCACAAAATTCTAACCTCCCTCTCGTAAATAACGTAGCATTTACCTACCCCCTCCCTCTCGTACCATGCAAAGCGCCCGGGCGATGAAAAAAAAATTACATGTTTTTCAATTATTTTAAACATATGTCCTTTCAAAATGTTTGACGACTTTTATCAACATTTTCATTATAACAGCAAATTGCGTGCAAAAAAAGCCCATTTCATCACAAATATAGTGTTGATTGTTTTGTTTGGAATTTTATATGTCAAGGGGAGCATAAAGAGAAGTTCTCTCAGTTCACAATCCTGCAGCTGCCAATCATTCTAAGAAGCATACGTTCATCTAAATTACTAAATTTTGTTTGGTTGAATCCGAAGTGAAAATTTAATTCAGCTTCCAAACTAAGTCTAATAGTTAGCAACATTAACTAACTAATGTAGCAAGTTAAACCCGCATACAAAATATTTTCGTATTTTTGTGAACTTATAATTCCGCGAATCGTAAAATTTACCTCATGAAAAACCGCATCAAAAGTAACTTGTTTGAATTTAAATTTATTTCTCTTGGGAATAATGGAGGATCATTAAATTGTTTTCTCTAAACAATGGGTTTTAAACTTAATGCTACGTCGCACAACTTCTGACCCTACCCTCCCCCTCGTCACAAATTTGGTATACCCTCAACACCCTCCCCCCCAAATGCTACGTTATTTATGCATGGCCCCTATTCCTGGCAGCATTCTAAAACCGGGCACTACCGGTTTGCTGCCAGAATTCTGGAAAAAGCGGCAAATTCTATCCAAAACCAATTTTGCTAACTGTGTAGAAAATCCTACATATTTCGTTTATATTCCCAAACAAAATTCTAGAATTCTTGACGTTCTTAATTAATTTGAAACAAGACGTCATATGTTCTCGAATTGTTAGGCTTGGTGATTTACTTTCATTGGCCAAAATGATTTTCATTCATATTTCTCGGGCAAAAAGCACAAGTGATTTACCGATTACACACATCACACAACAATAAAAAACTACAAGGGGCAGCCCTATGGGGTTGCACGAACTGTAGACGTAGGACTATGCTACTTAATGTCAAATATTTATTTTCTTAGTACTTAGTGTGTGGGAAAAAACACCCGGACCGGTGAAGAAAAATCAAATTTTAGACAATATAATCACATCTCATGTATAGAACAAGCTTTCTAGTTGCTCTCAAACAGATCCTAAAAGTTCAAACACCCATGGATAACCCCAAGTTTGTAGATGTGTTTCGATGCCACAGGATTGCACAGTGGGACGAGCCCGGACTTAAGTCCATATATGAAGGTTATGCGATATTCTCAGTAGTATTTTTCTCGTATCAACTGAGCCATTAGAGACATTTTCGCGAGATTTTAGGTGATTTGAATGCAAAATGAATTTTTGACAGCTTTTTGAAGGGCATAACTCAAGTGTTTTTTGCATTATTTGACCATAGGAACTACATACGGTTATTCTCGTTTTTCAAAGAAACGGTTGATTTTATGAATTGCGTTACTTCACCAAAATAATCCGTGTGATAAAATGACATCGTAAAATCGCCAAAAATAAGTCACTAGTTGGTTTAGTTAGTGTTTATATAACCGTTTGCCATGAATTTTTATTGAATTCGAACTTCTAAAGCGATAACAACAACGACGCCCGTGAATGCCCGCGATCACACTATGCTCATTCGAAAGCTTTTCATTTTCTCTTTAAAATGAGCCTATGCTAGTTTTGCGAAAACTTGCGATAAGCAGTCAAAATTTGAAAAAACTGTGAATGGAGACGCATGGTTATTACTGATATTTAATTTGAATATTCACTTTATGACTAGAATAATGACACTAATTTATGCACAGCAATAATAGCATTTAGAGCATGATCTACAAGGGTTTTACTAGTGATCAAGAGTAAGGAGCCGAATGGGAAGTATGGTTTTTAAGTGGTAAAGGAATTAAGAATGTTTAAAATTCAGTCAATATTTTCAACCATCTGAAATGTGTCATAAAATGTTTCATGAACTATGTTTGCTAACTTACGCAATAACTGTCAAATTGAGTGAACACAGTTGAGTTCTAGTCATTTGATAAGACTTTTTTTTCGAGTTTGCATAGCGCTGATATAGCTTAAAGGTATGCGATATTACCCTAATAAAATAAGACCATTTTTAAATGAACCATTAACGCGAAAAAAGGATTTTGGATTTATTTTAATTTAAGGTATGAAATAAGCAATATAAGCAACTTAAAACACACCTGCGAAAACAAAATCGTTAACCATCTTGTTGATTAGTGAATGTAATCAATATTCCACTAAGACGCTCAAAATGTTTGTTGTGAAAATGAAAAAAATGGAGTTTTCATACCAAGTAACCCACTAATGAATTAAACGTTCCAAAATTAATCGATCACATCTTATTTCATCCTTAAAAATAATATAGTCATTTCTAAAGCCACATAATGAGAATCAATTCGTTTCAATACGGAAAATAAATTCCAAAATTACAATTGAAAGAAATCTTTATAAAAGACAAAATATTTACTTTTAAGCCACTCTAATAAATAGTAAAGTTAATTTCTATTTTCTATAACCAACATAAGAATTCAGCGTACAAAAATGTCTTTAAAAATTTTTTTAACCTTCACAGCAAAATAATTATTTTTGAGCCACCCTAATGTATAATAATTTTTTTTGCAGATATTAATATCAAAAACGGTTTAGCACACGAAAATTAATATACACAAATTTTAAGAACGATTTAGAAAAAAAAATTTTTTTGAGACACCCTAATGAATAGTAAATGTTTATTTTTGAAATGTTTTAATATCGAAAACGAATTCAGCGTACCAAAATTACATAAAGACGTCCTATATGAACCGATACGGAAAAGTTTGGACTTTAGTCCACCTTTTGTTCTAAGTCGTGCCACTGTGGATTGTAAAATGGTTAATATACGTCATGAAAATTCAATTCTTCCGTGACAACTTTTTTTTGCCTGCAAAATGCCCTGTGTGTATGCAAAGCTCATGATTTGTTGGGATATTAGCATTGATCGGAAAATGCTTTCCAACGCTTCGCATTGCATACATACAGGACATTTTTCAGGTCACCAGAAGCTGTTCATTTTACCACCGCCATATGTTCATTTTACCCACTCGCTATAAACATGTCTCATTTTTGGATATGTTTAGAAATCAAGAATCATGTTTGAAAAAATGTGTTTATGACGAAGTATTTTTCCCAGATATGTACAAAACATGTCTAACAAGAAACATAAGGTGATTGTAATATCTCATTCACTTATTAGTTAGAAAATAATGACTTTGCTTAACGTGTTCATTTTACCGCCAGTTCCCCTACCTACCAACACATTCACCACAAACATTGAACACAAGCGTACAATGCAAAATGAGTCAACGCTGATGATGATGGGTAGAGCGAAAGAGACAACTAGTACCACCACGACACTGTTAGCGCATTTCACCAAAATTCCACGCGGCCTTTCCCGATTGAAAGGAACGGCCGCGCTTAGCCCATCTGTCATAATATCGTGATTTTGCATAGCGAAGGGTTGAATGATAACACATTTTGTTCCAAAAAACAGCCCTGCGTTATGCAACACTTTGTGCAGGTTGATTATACCAGTTGCAAGTGGGGCCAAATTCACCAAGTTCCGTAAAATTCCCTTTAAATTACAGAATTGATAAAATTGCTTAGATGAGCTAAACTAATTAAACAAATCCTGTTTTAAGAACTGTCCTTTAAACCAAAATGGGAAGCTTATTACTACCACTACATTACTTAATTTCAAGCGCAAATAGCAAATACATGTGCTAGTTAAACCAAAAATTTACTGGCAACATTACAGCGGCATTTAGGAAGCAGTTGGAGCGGTCGCCTGTTGGACGACATAGGATAGCGTCCCTCCACAGCCAGTGTAACGGACTTCTAGCTCAGCTACACTGGCTGTAAAAAACACAACGCAGTGATCTGCTTCGCCAGCCGTTCAACAGGGAACTGAGCGTGTCTGGCCAAGTCCGTTCTTTAAATAGTCGATGATGACGTCATTCATAGAAGCGTTGCGCACTAGGTACACCAATCCGTCGTACAGGGCTTGGGAAGCGCTATCTTCTGTGTGTAAATGCGCGATATTTTGACAAGGTTATATATTATTTAATTTTTTAATGCTATGATATCAAAAATCTTTGGGTTTATCTATTGGAATCTATTCTTAGAAGTATTTCGGGGCGATTTGTGCAAAAAAATTGAAAATTTATCGTGAGATGGCTGAATTATATGCGTTTAAAATTGGACCACTTTTCGTTACATACCATTTTTGTAGAATTTGCAGAGTGCACCCCCATATCGAAAACAAAGACGTAGTCCTACGTCAAAATTGAAATTAATGCACGTAGAAATGTTTACGCCCTTTTGAAAAATTGCTCTTGTATCAAAATATTAAAATTGTCAGAGAAAATAATGGAGGTCCATAAACCGAACACAACTTCAAAGTTTCGTTCGAATCGACGATGGTCATATTTTGTGGTCGACCGGTTTGTCATGGAATCCCTCTAAAGGCTTAGTTGCAGATGCCATCCGATTCAATTTGTCTGTCCTAGTTTAACCTTACAAAAATGATACAGTGGAATTGTGTTGTTGGGAAAGCAATGAAATAAAATGTTCATGCCCGATGAGATTCTGTACCATAACCAGTTCCTACTTGATTATAAACAAAGGATCTAACAGACTTGTACATATGTCACACAATTTCAAAATAATTCAGATAACTCTTTTGTGAAATAAATCTTGAAAAGCTGTGCCTGAAGAGATAAGGTACCGGATTTCAAACTTACACAGGCTTTTTCCTACGAATCTTTCTGACTGTGTCCAATATAATAGCTGGAACTGTATGAAAACAAAAGGATAGCAGCCGAAACACATGTCGGTACGACGTTATCACATATGAATAGTTCCTACAGACGAGAATGAAAAATTAATTGAAAATACTGTTTACTAACAATGAAACTTTGAAGCTGTCATTATTCAGAAATAGATTAGATACCCGGATAGAATTTTACAATAGCATTTACCCTACAAACAATCATAAAACAATAAATATTATAGTTATTACTGTTTCAACATTGTTCGATGCCAAGTTCTCATAGTAGATTTACAATAAAATTTCATGTAACAATAAATTTCGCTGTTCAGCAAAAAACTGATACAGTGCATTCACATTAAATTTTACTGTTTTCGAAAAAAAATGTATGGAGAAAAATTTATTTTTTTAATGTTAAGATACATAACCACCCCCCTTTTTCACTGTAAAAGTCTATTTTACATTGAAATTTACTGTAAAAACGTTAAAGTTTATTGTTTTTGTATTGTAGCATAACACTAAAACTTACTGTAAATTGTAAAATTACTGTACTGTCACAGTGAAAATCATGGTTTTGTTACTGTACATTTCTATTCGGGTATCGTTCCTGTTCCAACTTGTTGTTATTCATACACTCGACTGAGCTTGAATTCTTCCCACTCACCACACCAGTTGATGCAACCGACTGTCGAAACCCAGGGACGCCATCTCCATGTACCTTCCCCAAGTCAGGCTGTGCTCGGGATACATAAAATTATACATCGGCAATTCACCATCCTGCTGGGTGGGAATGTGTTTGTCCTGCTGTTCACGTACGGCACAAGAAAAGCAATTTTTATCGTCATGTTGTGTTGCTTCCATCTCGTGCACGGAATTATCGTACTGCAATTTGTTTTGCCAATGCCGCTGCCGGATGTCGAAGGCAGCCACAATAATGGCGTTGACGCAGTAGTCCACCGGAACTAGGTTAGCTGTTTTCGTTGCACTGCCCCAGATCGTACGGATCAGTCCCTTGGCGGTCCACATGCACACACCGGACGGTCCGTTCAGATTGTCGGTCCAGCCGGGTAGCGGTTCTCGGTAGGTGGAAATTACTGCAATTGGAGATATATGGAAGGAAAGTGTTTGAGAATTAAGATGGAAGATTTGTTACTTTCAAAGCTAAACTAGTCGGAAAATTTATCCCGAATGGTATATGTTCGTACTGTTTATCACGATATATCCTGTTCACTATTAATCCCTACTAAAATAACTACTGAGTAAGTAAAGCAAACATCCGTATCCAGGAGAATATCATTGATAACAAACGTCGTTATTTGTCGACCATAATATCTAGAAGAATCCTTTCCAAGTGAATCTAGCTGATGTTAGGCTGGATGATGGAATCATGCCAGTCTTGGATCACAACCAATTGGAGCAACATCAGATGTTGTTTTAAGCTACTGCTAACATATATTCGCCAGTTTTCATGTCGCCACCTGCGATACGGTGTTGCAAGGCCAATCTGAGACGAAAGAGGCCCTATTAAATTTGGAGGTGTGATCTTGATGATTACACCATTAACCTTTCTGCTAAAAAAATGAAATAAATTGTACACTCTCATGGAAAATCTAAAATTTGTCATGTGGCATTGATTTTTTTTAAATGTTTGTCTATAGTTTGGTGTTTACATTTAGCATATTTTTAGTTAAAAGCAGTTTATATTTATTTATAAAAATATAGTAACTTTATTTTTCATGACCACCGAGTATATTTCATCTACCAAAACATACAACACATTTTTGCTGGTTGTTTCGGAGGCTGACTAACGTATACTCGTCCTAACGGAAACTTTACTAAACGACCAAATCTATGCTGCACAGCCTTTTGTACGCCGTATTTAGAACAGATCGGGCCTCTTGAACAGGCGTAAGACTCGCGGCGGAGGTGTTTTGGTAGCAGTATTAATAAAATTAAATTCCTACATTTATCCTGAGCTTTCTTCAATACCATTGAAAAGATGTGCTGGATGCTGATCAAACTGCTCTTAATATTTCTCTTAGTTTGTCCACCCAAATTATCTATCAGAGACCATTCTGTTTCGAATTCTTTAGTTATTTTGCCTAATGGTTTAGTCATCAATAGGCATTTCATTGAATCTTCCATATGGATCGATGAAGCCATGTAGCATTTCAGTGCCATTTTGGAGTATGCTGTCAGCCCTTCTTGTTCGCCGTATTACAAACAACTGTCGAACGTCACAAGCAACCGGTATCAGCACTGTTGTAGCGACTATCTTTACAATTGGTACGGGAAGCATATAGAATACAAACATCGTCGAAAACCCAAACTGTTTCGGTTGCTTAGCAACTCAACGAGCACCTGGCCTAACGAATTCCATTGTTTCGGGAAATGTGACAAATGTCTGCAACGAAAGCGACATATGCAATTTGTTTGCAGAACATTTTGAGCAAGTATTTCACATTTCGATTCAGATAGAAGAAGCTATACGTGATATGCCACGTGATGCATTTAAATTCGGTTTTCCACATAAAACTGAAGCTATGGTAATGACTGTCCTGCATAAATTTGAAGCTATCCTTTGCTGCTGGTGGCTGGTCCGGATAAATAGTATACCGGTGTCCGTGCAAAAGCGTGGTGCAGTCGTTCCTTATAGTAAGACAGTTTAATCTCTCGGTTCAGCAATGAAAGCTTAATCAACCTAAAGGTGCATATGAACCATTCTCGGTGTCGGGCCATTAGGCCGAAAGCCGTTAGGCCGAATGCTGCAAGGCCGAACGCCATTAGGCCGAATGGGTCATAAAGCCGAATGTCATTAGGCCGAATGGGTCATTAGGCCGAACGCCATTCGGCCGAATGGGCCATTAAGCCGAATGGGTCATTAGGCCGAATGGGTCATTAGGCCGAATGGATCATTAGGCCGAATGGGTCATTAGGCCGAATGGGTCATTAGGCCGAATGGGTCATTAGGCCGAATGGGTCATTAGGCCGAATGGGTCATTAGGCCGAATGGGTCATTAGGCCGAATGGGTCATTAGGCCGAATGGTTCATTAGGCCGAATGGGTCATTAGGCCGAATGGGTCATTAGGCCGAATGGTTCATTAGGCCGAATGGGTCATTAGGTCGAATTGGTCATTAGGCCGAATGGGTCGTTAGGCCGAATGAGGCAGTAGGGCCAAATGGCTCATTAGGACGTATGTACCATTGCGCTGAATGTCATTTGATTAAAAGCATCGTTTCAGAGACTTATTGAGATGACGCGTTGATAATCGAAGGTGCTTGGCTTTTCTCTGGAGAGTGCTGTATATTCCTTAACATCGGTTGTGATGGGTTTATTTATATGTATTTTATTTAGAAACTTTTTTTTAATTTGCTGATTGCGGATACCAATACGTTATTCATTAGCATTGCATGTATCATCCGGAACATTAAGATACACAAGCCGTATGTCATGAGATCAAAAATTGAGTGTATGTCATAACGTCCGAAAAATTAAAGTTTCAACCCAAATTGTTTCCGATGTTTACAACGTACCCCTAGTGCGTCATAAGGTCTCTCTGGCACAATGACGCATATTCGCTATCAGTTTTAATATTAGCAAGCGCCTCAAACATCTCGTCATAAAATTTCTTTACGAGTACAAGTGGAACCTCCCTTTGAGTACTTAATTCCCTCACGCTTCACCATTCTATTGACGATTTTCCTAGTCCATTTAACGAGCTACTTTCTCCCAATCTCGGTGGAGTTGCATGATTTAAATATCTTTACGCATTTTTGCTCGTAAAAAATAACAGATGCATATAGCAACGATCCTAGAAACGAGCTTAGCAACGAACAATAAACAATTGCTACCTGCTTTACGAGCCTGATTGAAAATTCGATCATCAAATTTGGTTGTCAAGGCCGCAAAAACTGAAGGGACCGTTCTTTCTTCTTTACTTCAAAAGATCTAGTATACGATGTACCATGGAATTTGGAATACTTCTTTGTGAGTTGGTAGTCTCGATTAACCTCTGATCGTTAGCTAGTTAGTCCCCGCTGCGCTGTCTTCCTATATACCCTCCGTCTTTTTGATCTGTATATTCCAATGTATTGAATTATCAACAAACCAGGTCGAAACGTGACATAACCAGTCGAAACTTGTTGGAGCACCGCATGTGAGAACATGGAAGACGATTGACGAACTTCGTTTGGACAGATAGCTGGTAGTGTGTGGGCGAATGTGTTCCTTGTTGGAGGAAGAACCGCACAGAGGAATGAATACGCTCAGAAGAATGAACGACTCCGTAAAGTCGTTAAAATTTTAATACCTATGCAATTAATGAATATATTATTGCTTTTGTAGGAATCATTCCCGAAATAAAATATACGATGTTAACTGCAATCAGATAGAGTCCAACGTGGTTCTATAAGTTTTAGTTAAACATTCCCTAGAAAATATAATGTCGAAGAGTTTTCCCTAGAAATTACCAAACAAAACCATTCTGATTATAATATCAATATCCGGAAAAAATTTCTCAGAATGTACCGTTCATCAGAAAATCAACCCCAAAGTATATTGCCAATGATTGATATTTCAAAATAAAATCCCATTTATAAAAAGCATTGGCAATAAAAGAAAATTAAAATAAAAAAAATCAGTTTAACTTAATATAACCACTAGCTATAACTATTTTTCGGTTGTTACACTGCTCTAGCGCATGCGGCCTAGCCGCATAACCGAGGACAAAGATCCGAAGCGGCGTAAAACCGCTGAGGATCCGCCGGACGAGGTGGCCGCCGACCCGCCGTCGGAAGCGGCGGCCTCTCGCAAGAAAACCTGTGATCCACTCGTTTCCCCGGATTACTCAAACATAGGGGCTTTTTTTTAGTTTAAGTCCGACGGAGCGGAGCGATGTCGGACAGCACTTGACATAAAGCGATGTGGCGTAGCCACATTAGGCGTCGCTTTCACTTATTTGTTCCATTACAGCAACGAGAAAGGTGTTGTAAATATTCTAAACATTATTATTGTAAGTTTTAAAAAATCGTAAAAAGTCCCCCTTCATTGAAAGTTTTCAGTTACAACCGCAATACATATTTATCATTCTCTTTGGTTTATTCGGCCTAATGACCCATTCGGCCTAATGACTCATTCGTCCTAATGACTCATTCGGCCTAATGACCCATTCGGCCCACTGACCCATTCGGCCTAATGACCCATTCGGCCTAATGACCCATTCGACCTAATGACCCATTCGGCCTAATGACCCATTCGGCCTAATGACCCGTTCGGCCGAATGGCCTTCGGCCTAATGACCCTTTCGGCCTAATGGCAGTCGGCCTAACGGCATTCGGCCGAACGACATTCGGCCTACTGGCTTTCGGCCTAATGACCCAGCACCCCATTCTCATTTATCCATGATTTGTTATGTAGGTACAATATAAATTTGAAAATGTCTTGTGTTATTATGATATCTATCATGAACTGTATGCATGATATAGATTGCTACATCCACGAAATTGATAATTTCATGCCCAACTTTTTGTAGTACATGTAGGGTTTCATAACTATTTTTCCTTGAAAAAGGTGGGATCAAGAAACAAAAAAAACCTATTTTCATAAAGATAGATGCTCGCAGTGCAAGAAGCTGTTCAATTTTTACCTTACAATGCTCAATACAATTCTTCCGGAATATTTACAATAGTTCAATTGCGTGGAAAACGTAGCCAAAGACAGTATAAATTGATAAGTTTTATCAGTGTTCAATAATATTGCAACAAAGCAAAGATAAATGAAAAAATCATTTTCCGTCGTCTACGTAAACTGTCTCTGGCAGCACTGCTCCATCGGAATACAAACAGACTAATTGCAATAACTTCAGTTCTAGAGCTGATCATTAAAACTGTTAGTACTCAAATGAAAGGCAATAGTCACATTTATTAGCCTTACTTATTTTTGTGAGCATTTCTTGCCACAATCAAAAGTTATTGCTGTTTAAAAACGTTCTTGTCCACAAACAACATGGGCATGAATGGGTTAATAATTTCTAATTTCATGCTAATATTTATGAAAGGATTCCTATGAAATTATACACGTTTCACCGGCATGGAAGACTAAACATTTTCCACAGTCAATTGGATTATTTTGACTCAAGAGCAATTTTTAAAAAGGACATTCTACATGTGGCATTGAAAAAAAGTTCAATTGCCGTATTTTTTACAACAAATCTATCTGAGAACCAGTTACAGGGAATGAATAAGCCTGCGCGAAAAATATATAAATGTTAAAATTACAAAAATACCAATCTTTTAAATTTTTTATATTTTGTCAACAAAAACCTAAAGAGAAAATAAACATTTTTAATGTGATTGCATGATGGAGAACTTATCGGTAAAAAAGCTTTTCTAACAATAACTTTAAACAGGTTTCTAAATGTTATACTAATGGACATACAAAACTGTTATTTTATTACAGAATATGATTCTAAGTATCATTTCAAATCAAAATGCATTTAACAAAAATCTTCCAAAATGCGATAGTGGTCGATATAATTAGAATTTTACTCCAACAGAAAAAAAAATTGTATAATTATGCCCTTGTTAAAAGTTATTCGCGTTTTCCCATCATTAAATGTCAACAATCTAAAGTTTATCGTATTAAAGACGTAAATTCCATATCAACTTTTGAATAGGGCTAATAAGATTTGTAAACAAACTTTTGTTTTGCTGATTTCTCTTATTTAGTTATAATTTCAACACAGAAAACATTTGAAATCGATTCTACCAAGGGTAAATATGTTGATTCAAGTGTAATTTTCAAGAAATTCAACTCGGCATCTGAGTAATGAGCGAAAGAAGTTTGTTTACAAAAATTTCATTAGCCCTTTTGAAGAATTAATATTGAATTAAGCTTTTCCAGAGTATTTGGAACATAGAGAAGCTTTCAATAAAAAAGTTTTCCTAACAACAACTTTCGACATAATTTTATAATTCATATTATTTGCAGTAAAAAATACAATTTTCTTTTTGAATATGAATTTAATATCATAATGCTCATAACAAATATTTTCTGGAATTTAGTAGTTCTAAGTAGTAAAAATAATCTTATCGACTGTGGAAAAGGTTTAGTCTTCTCAACCCTCCCGCAACTTGACATTTAACCTAAGTTTCTTGAAACCACCGTGTTTGGGACGATGTCGCCACAGTAGAGTGCCGTCCAATAAATGTGATACAGTAAATTTCTATGTGAGAAAATAATTTCGTGACGTCTTTTACGAACTTTTTTTCTTTATTTACATTCGGACGAGATAATCAAGACAATCATTTCAAAACAACGTAATAATTTATTGTGCATATAAACAAGTTAATTCGTCATTTCGGTGTTTCATAAAATGATTACGAATAGTGCCGAATGTAAAATGCACAATGCATGATTTGATTTGAGTGCGCTTCTAGTGTGAACCCGTCGCCCTTGAAACATCTTTTGCATTTAACAATTCTTTTGTCGTTTACCCTTAAATACATTTAGTATTGTGATTGTCATTTTTACTTCGCATTTGACAAAGGCAGAGTTGATGTCGTTTGTTTGTATTTCTGATAGCATATCATCTAACTGATAGGCGCTGTGACATTTACGGTGCAAAGATTACCACGAATTTCAGAAGTGATGACAGCTCGTTTTTTATCGAAGAGGGAGAAAAACATGGACTGTATCATTGTGCGTTTTGTTTACATTGCAATACAAATATTACTACCATAATATCATAAAAACTAAATGAAGGTATTATCCAGCTGGTATGCGCACCGCTTGTTTGTATTCCGATGATTCTAAAAAATTATCGTAGTACAGTTGCATTACTTCTATAACAAAACAACGCTAAACCCCCAAAAAATCTTCGAAAGTCAATTATCAAAAGTAAAAAAAATCTGATTGAGAAAATTTTCACTTTAAACACGAGTTTACGCTTTTTTTAGAAATTAGTCTTGAATAAAGTTTGATCCGCCATTTTAGACCCACAGACCCAAAAAAAGTGGTTTCAACGATTTGTATAGGAGATGTCAAGTTGTTCCCCCTCTGAGTCTTCCATGCCAGTGAAACGTGTAAAATTTCATAGGAATCTAAAATAGTCGGTCACGATTTTAAATATTTTCGGGCGGATCTTCGTGGAACTCCTCATAAGAAGCTGCGCCATTTTGTAATCTTGTCATACAAAGAATCTTTTTTTTTAACGGGATGCAAGGGTAATATATTAAGTTCCGTGTATCAAACGATCAGAATGGCCCAGAAAACGTGCTGTTAATTTATAATTCAATATTTCAGCAGGTCTCAAATCCAGCTCTTTTTTAAATTCGTTTATTTGACATAGTCCATAGCGGTAGCACAAATATTTACAACACATAACACAGATAAATAACAAAGCTTTATTGAATGCCCGTTGGATCTCGTGCACGTATCTTTCTATTGCGTGCGGAGAGCTTCGTTCGCGGCGGGAAACAGTCTGCTCGCCTACTGTAACTTGGGGGTCATTTACTTCTCTTTTGTCTCACGTCGATAAAGCTGTATTGGTGCCCACGGTCGAAAGTTGTTTCTTTTACCTACGGGCAAGCAAAGTAAAACCGTCGTTATTATTATTAATTTCCTCGCCAATAGTGCCAGCAGTTGATTTTGGGGTGCTGGATACTGTTTTGCAGTTGTCATGATCAAGGATGCAAAATGCCTACATTTTCTGCGGCTGTAATTTTTCTGCCTACATTCTCATTTCTCTTTTGACGCTGCTGTCGTTCGCTATTGCAGGACGCCCAGCGCTGTACGGCTGTCTGTAAACAAAGCAGTAACATGACAAAGAAATACTGCCCCCAGTACAGCCACCAGACGCAAGCGGTACAGCTTCTCTTTCCTTATTTTACACTTTTTAATATTTTTAATCTACTCAATATTTTCAATCACAACCGACGGCAATAAATGCGGTTCGTTTACGCCACAACCGGCATCATAGCTTTCGTGTGCGGGCCTCTCCCTTTAACTACGCAGAGGAAAGTGTACAAAGCGAGAGAACAAACTTTACTACGCCACACTCTCACCGAGCAGTCGGAGTAAAGCAGCAAAACAAAAATGTATTCTACTGCTCTACGGGAAAATGTACTCGGTTTGGCTACCGTTCTGGCAAGAGCTGTAGTGATGCGTCGCTGTAGCGGGCTGTACGGCTTGTGCAAATGTAAATATATCGAAAAAAATGTAGTTTACCAGTACCTTTGGCATCCCTGGTCATGATGGCCTGAACAGCCGCCACAAATTTGGCAACCGTTTACATTTCAGATATTGGTCCGGAAAACTCTGCTTTGGATTGACTTATAGATAGATGAGCGGGAATCGGCTGAGATCCACTCCGTTCTGTATCACGCAAGGTTGTTGATGGTCTGGCGTTTCATTACAATACAGACACGTAGAAATTTGCCTTTCATGGATACATTGCGTAGTTTGCTTCATGAAAGTTTCGTGAGTTTTGAGTTGTATTGTAAAGTAGAGTATTTCGATCAGCATAGCCGTTAGGTATACCCGCGATGAAATTTCTCAAGTATCAGGTGTAATGGACTCTACTTTTCCGTATTGCGACATGCATTTTGAAATTAGGAGGGGTACGCGGTTTTGTTGCCTTATCTCTATAATTATTCTTCATATACATGCACGGAAAAGAAATTGTTCCCAAAATCGTGAATAAAGTGCCATGAATTCTGGAACAATCACGCTTTTACGTTACGAAAACAGGACCATGAACAAAAATCATGGCTTTTATAATTATGTTCTATTTCACTTCAGTAACGCCCGCATAACGCTTTTATTTGTGGAAATATTTTTTTTTTGTTTTGTGAACCTCAGTCACAGTTTCCGCCAAGAACTACACACCTAGAAAAAATAGTGTAAATTTACGTATTTTTACCCTGACATATACGAGCATCAAAAATGACTTAGTTTTACGTTTGATTTTAATTTTACATGACGTTTAATTTCGTAAATCATGTAATTTTACTCCACATACAGCATTTGTTCTCAATGGTAGGGAGTGTAATTTTATGTCATTGCGCATGTAAAGTATATGTTTCATGTAAAATTAAACGGAACACGGCAATGTTCCGTCATTTCGTAAATTACGGTTTGTTGAATTGTGTCATGTTTGCAATTACGTCAACGATAAAATTCAGATTTTTTTGGTGTGTAGTTCACAACTTTATGAACATTATTCATAAAATCAAAGGTTGGCTCATGATTTTTTCATAGTTATAATAGTTTTTTTCATTAGTTCACAAAATCAAAATATTCTGGTTATTTTTTCGTGAACTATTTCACGAAATTTGGAATTTT
Organism: Topomyia yanbarensis; assembly: GCF_030247195.1. Taxonomy (NCBI): domain Eukaryota; kingdom Metazoa; phylum Arthropoda; class Insecta; order Diptera; family Culicidae; genus Topomyia; species Topomyia yanbarensis. The sequence continues at coordinate 85,333,864 of NC_080672.1, read as the reverse complement.
TGAATCCATTCAATCCTCGTGAACTAATTCATGATCCCTAATATATTAGTTGCGATCCAATATCCGTGCTCATGAAATAGTTCACGACATCATGAAATATTATTCATGTATTCGTGAACCGGTTCATGATACCTAGTATAATACTCCAAACTTACCATTCGTTTTCGTGAAATAGTTCACGAAATCATATAATATTATTCGTGTACAGTAATGTTTCGATTATATCACTATGCGTCTATATCAATACTCATTTATATGACCCTCGATTATATCACGCTTTTTGAAAAAACAGACAAGGCACACTACGTTTTGATCCAATTAAGCCACATGTTGTGTCCTGGCACTTTTAGGATTTTTTTAACAATTGATTTGCTTATTAGGGTAATGACCCTATTATTAGGTTTCGGACTATTTCGTTGAGGGTTTATATATGATGAGGTCGGTCAAAAAGTCGAACTTTTTTTTCTTTTATCTTAAAGCATAGATTCTTAAGAAAGCATCTGAAATTTTTATAGAGGTCTAAGTAGTAGAAGCAAAGTTATAGCGCTGTTCATCTTGTTACTTTAAGTGAATGGAGGATGTGGCGCGAAACTTTAAACGTGAATGTCGAAATCATGTTTTACCAAGACGTTGTTGCAATGACTAGGATTGCCGAAATATCTTTCGGCCGATTTCAATTTTAGTTTTAAATTCTTCGTAACTTATTTGCCGTGTCCTTAATGGACCGTCTGGGGGGGGGGGGGGGATCGCCTTGTGTAGCAGGTAAATAAATCGACTTATTTTTTAAATTGTTAGTTATCCGCAGGAAAATCTAACAAAATAATGAGAAAAACAAAACACGCAAGATATGGTAGGTATGCCGAGATATGCATTTTCTCTTAAAACGATGTGAATACTTTTCTTTTGAAAGGATAACTTCAATAATTGGAGATGGGACTATTTCTATGGATGTTGAAATAACGAGAACTGAATCGTAGTCTCTTAGAATACACTGATTTTAACAGCGAAGATATTTGTACAAAACCTTAACGTGCCAGATTCCTTCAATTTTAGTTTTGGATGGTTCAACAATTTTAAGAAACGGGACGGGATACGTAAAGTGAAGCTGTGTGGGGAAAAATATCCACTGATGTCATACCGTTTTACCCCCCTCCCCATACCCCCCCCCCCCCATACCCCCCATTGAACAAAAATGGCAGACGCTGCTCTAACCAACGGCTTCAAATGGTTAGTGTGATTATATAAGCATGGCAAAAATAGGCTCATTACCCTACTATGATTTATTGTTTTGACTAACTTTAACTTTTTATTACTTTTTGTTTATAGAAATACATGAGTTAATGCTTGAATGTAATTTTTTGTTTTGATTTGAATATATCACGCTTCAAATATATCACGCTAAAATACAGACCGACCGTGATATAATCGAAACATTACAGTATTCGTGAACTGGTTCGTGATTCCTAATATATTAGTTACGATCCAATATCCGTGCTCGTGAAATAGTTCACGAAATGATGAAATATTATTCATGTATTCGTGGACTGGTTCGTGATTCCTAGTATAATAGTCACAGCTTATCATTCGTTTTCGTAAAAAAAAAATCACTAAATCATAAAATATTCATGTTTTCGTAAACTGTTTCATGATTTCTAGTACATGATTTACGATCTATCTATTATCTATTTGCGTGCTTGTGATATTTAGAAGATATCCCTAATCATTTACAATTTCATGAAACATGGTAATGAAATGTTTTCGTGAACTCTTTCACAAAATTTGGAGTATTATTCGTGGAATCATTTTTGTTCCATGAAATATCCAGCTGCTAGCGATCAGTAATAGGTACGAGCAGTAGATATAAAAAAAAACTATTAGAACCTCGAACATCGTTATTCATTTGATAAGGTTCATTGTAATGTCCGGACAGAACACAAAAACTGCACTGATAACCCCAAATAGTGAGCGTGATATAGTTCACAGAACCAGATATCGCGAAACGAGTCTTATTTTAATGATCCAGTTCATATTGTTACGTTTTTCCGAGTAAAAAAACCGTTAGTAACCAAAAAACTTCTGATATCGTAAACATTAGTTACATTACTCTTTGAAAGTAAGCTCTAAAATAAAATATCATGACAACAGGAACAGAAATTACGAAAACTGTGACTAAGATCCTAAAATCATGAACACAAATCACACAACTAGTGACAAAAATATCTAAAATCGTGACTAAGAACCTGAAATCATGAACATGAATTGCTCTATTCTTGACTAAAATATCACGATAGCATGAACAGCAGTTACAAAAATCGCGACTAAGATCCTGAAATCATGAACACAAATCACACAACTCGTGACAAAAATATTTAAAATCATGACAAAGATCCTGAAATCATGAACATGAATCACTCTACTCATGACTAAAATATCACGATAACGTGAATGTAAATTACAAACATCGCGACTAAGATCTTGAAATCATGAACTTTAATCCCGCTAACGTCATAAGAATTCACAAGCATCGCGAATAAGCTCATGAAATCATGAACAACGTTTGACTGTCGACTGTGTATTCCCAAATAATGAACAAGGATCACAACAAAAACTAAACATGCCCAGGGAACAACAACAGTAACCCAACCAAACATTCTAATGTAACGCATTGTATATATTCGGGGCGAAAACACAATTAGTTTCATGAATATGAGGTTTATTATTCGTAATTTCAGGAACTTGGTCACGTTTTTCGTAAATCGTTCAGTTCATGAAATTGTGATCTTTTGTTCATGAATTTATGAACAGATTTTTTTCTGTGAGGGAATCTTAAATCCCATGCTGTCACTTTCAACGATGTGTTTAGGTAGCTCTGCAAAACAAATATTTCTGCATGGCTTAACGTGTTGAATTCATTGGGGAACAGTGAGGAATTCGCTAAGCTATAAAGGATAAAAAAGTGATAACTACTGTTAAATGTTTCTACTGTCATGACGTCACTTTTTCATTAGCAATTTTACCCGAAGAACATGATTATACCACAATTTTAATAGTCCCGTGCCGCAACCGTGAATTCAAGTGGTTTTGCGTGAATCAACTGTCGCCTATCTATTGCAAATCAGATCACTTTTCTAAGTCACCTTTAGTTTAGAATTATCTTAAAATTTATCGTCTATAGGTCTAATAAAAATAAATCACTACAATATTCCATTTCTCCTGCTTTTTGTGATGGTTCACAACTCCCCACCAAATTAAAAAAATGCCTATTCCATGCATTTTACGCAAAACTATGTTTAGGGCTCCCCACTGTCCCCTACTGAATAGCTCAGGAGATGGTACTGAAGATAGGTGACTTCCGTAAAAAAAACCTCCATATTCACCAACAGAAAATATTCCGCTTCACGAAAACTCAGTTGTGTGTATAGAACAAAATTCAAAGTCAACAACTGCGGCGTAGGTCCGAGGCAACGCTTTTTCAGCAACTTTACTGCCGTCATAGGCAAGAATAAATCCAACGTTTTCTTTGTTCTCGAAATAATGCACATTAGATAGAGAGGCTGTTAGTTGTCGTTCATTTCACTCGATTGTAGGTCAGACTCAGGCAGAAGTAGATAGTAAACTGAAGACCAGGTTTTGATATTATTAATCTCTTAGGAATATTTAATAAAAGGAATTGGATGGCGTAAAACTGTCCATGCTTACTGAAACTGTTTTAGCATCGATATTCTTATCGGTTAGCATTCCAAGAAACAGGAACGAAGATGTGAATGTATCTTAACAATCTCTATTAAGAGTCTGCTAAAAATATTTATCCGAATTTTATTTACATTTACTCAAATATAATTCATTCCCGGTTGAAAAACATTGTGCTACACTGAAGGCTGATGATACCGCTACGTTATCAATACTTGGCATAGTTTTGAAACACGCAGACATAACAGCCCACATGGCAAGATGATTGAGTAAAAAGTCATTTCTAATTCCTATTCATATCAAAAAGTATCCTACGCCGTATAGCGCCGCCGCATCGCCGCCGATTACAACGAACGGTGTCACGCTGAAACGCCACCACTGCTGGTCCAAATCCCACCCACGCTGCCTATAACAATATTTGTCATCGGCGCACGCCTCTAGAAAAGTTTGAGTACGAACAGTACCGTGCAGAGTTGCACAAAATTCAAAATATTTTCAATTAACTACTACTAATAAAAGTTAGATATTTTCGAAATGGGGTAGACGTGTCGATGACGGAAATCTATATTTTACACCAATTTAAAATCCAAGATGGCGACTTCCGGTTTAGAATTCTCTCCATAAACTCAACAATATGGGTATTTTCCGAATGGAATGAGCGGGTAGATGACGGTAATCAATGTATTATACCATATTGGAATACAAGATGGCGTCTTACGGCTTAGAAAACTTTTTCCGGTTTGTTAAACTTTATAACCTCAGCAGTGTTGGTATTTTCGGAATGGGATTGATGAGTGGATAACGGAATTCGACATCGGAAACCATTTTGAAATCCAAGTTTGCGACTTTCGATTTAGAAAGTCTACGACCGCAACAATATAAATATTTTTGGAATGCTTCACACATCGATCTCCGTCATCTACTTGCCATGCTTGTTCCAAAAATACCCATATTGTTAAGGTTTTAAAATGTTTTGCTCAACCGGAAGTCGCCGTCTTGGATTTCGAAATAACGTCACTCGTTGATTTCTGCAATCTACCTGTCATGCCCGTTCCAAAAATACCCATATTGCTCGAAGTTTCTCTAAACAAGGTCCTAACATGCTTCAAAACTTTTAGTGCTTGTAAACAGAAACACCCTACAAAACGTGACTACCATGCGCCGTAGAAAGCGTTACACATACGAACACAGAGGCAATTATCATTTGACGCATGCTAGAATAGAGTGACAAGAAAATAATGACCCCCATCGGCCTACCCTGAATCGATTCCTGGTCCCACCAAGAGTATTTGCTCCAAATTTGAAGCAAATCTAGCTATTGGAGCAACGTGCCTAAAGTTTGTATAGGATTTTTCAAGAATTAACATAGAGAAAACCCACTAGCTCACATTTTCACTGCTAGGTGGCACTGTGTGCATCGTATTATCACTGTAAGCATACAAGTAAGTGATTCTCGAAGACTGCTAGTCAATCCGACTTTGCTGAAAGAAGTTATTGAACTTTTAGCGAAGTGATGTCTGAGTCAGTGTTGCATGATTGTAAATCAGTACTAGATTCCAACGAACTTAACATTTTTGTGAAATAATGTTTAGACTTAGCTGAATAGTATGTGTTCCGGCAGCACTGTACCAGATGGGGTATGTTCGGACTAGCGATAGCGAGCTTGTCAAACGACTGACGTCTCTTCGCGATACGAACCGACTGTCAAGAGGTGACTGGAGATCGAGAAAGATCGGCGAACACGTGCGGACTCTAGCATCTGAATATTTGCCTATTTAATTTTTCTGGAATAGAATATTATTTTACAGCCTTCATTGCTGTATATTGCGTTGAATTAGGTAGTGTTTAGTACGCTGCAGATACAGGTAAAATAAGCTACCGAATTGAATTAGGCAGCAGAAAATATATACCATTTTCATTGCCCCCCCAGGTTATAAGCCATTATATAGGGAGATTATTAACTGAAACTGAATTAACTGAAGTGTGAATTGCTCAGAAGACTAACGTAAGTCGACAATAATATGTATTTTAATTCTTATAATCACAGTAATAAAACTATTACAGCTTTGAGCTTCTTTAACATAAACGGTTGCTACAAAGGGCTTCTTTCATTTCAACACTCTCAAAGGTTATGGTCGGTACCGCAACTATTCGGAATGGCGACAAGTAGAAATATGACCGAAGGATCAATTGATGAAGCGGACGGGCATGATTGCGGTGGGTGTACCGAGCCAAACTCAGCCGACACGGGTATGGTACAGTGCGACGAATGCCTTGTCTGGTACCACCTTATGTGCGCCGGAGTGTCTCCGGGGGTATCGAACCGCCCATGGTACTGCTCAAATTGCCCTACCATCCCAGCGAATAAAAAGGGTGAAAAAAAGTCCGCCAAACCGAAACCTAAGATCGATCCGGATGTAAAGAGCAATACAAGTCGCAAATTGACCCGACCCGGTCATCCACTTGTCGTTGTCGAGAAAATCCCACCAAATCCGCAAACCCCTTTGAAAAATCCGTCTGTTCTGAAATCCGCTAGCCAGCTTACGAGTTCGGTGCGATCTACACTATCATCAGCTCGTGCTCGAAATCAATTAGCGTTGAAGCGATTGGAAGAGGAGAACAAGTTGGCGGAGGAAAAGTTCAAGGAAGAGGAACGACGCCTGGCGGAAGATAAGGCAATTCAGGACAGAGAACGGGAGCTAAGAAAACAAAAGATAGAGCTGAAAGAGCAGTACGTGAAAAAATTGCTCCTGCTGGAAGAAACAGCGATTGTGGACGAACGCAGTAGCGAACGCAGTTCGTTGCACGGCTCAGAGCTGGTGCAAGAGTGGCTGAAAGACCAACGTGAACGGCAAAATGGAGGGCTTCTGTTGGTCGACGAGGAATCGGTTACAGATCATGAGGTGCTATCGAATCGACGTTCGCAACGCCATTCAGCCGTAAACCAATACTGCGACGGTGAAAACGATACTGATGCAGGGGAAAACGGGCAATTGAACGAAATTTCCCCACGAAGCCCAGTACTGCCGCGCCTAAACCCACGGCCACCTTTATTAACAGAAGAAACCGAGATTGTTCTGACTGCGAGTCAGATCGCCGCAAGAAAGGTTTGGCCGAAGAAATTACCCACCTTTTCCGGTGACCCGGAGGAGTGGCCCATCTTTTATAGTAGCTTTGAGCTGGCGAACAAAACATGCGGCCTTACAAACGTGGATAACGTTATTCGCCTGCGAGACTGCCTTCAAGGAGAAGCCAGAAAAAGAGTCGCTACAAAATTAATGTTCCCCGAATGCGTACCGTCAATTATAGAAAATCTGAGGCGTTTCTACGGTCGACCACAAATGATTGTGAAGGGCCTCTTGGAAAACGTTAGCAGGTTGGACGCACCGGATCCAGAAGACCTGGATGCCCTGAGAGATTTTGGTATAGCCGTGCTTCAGTTGTGCGACCATTTAGTAGCGGCTAAGCTCCACAGTCATTTGGCAAATCCTTCATTGATGGAAGATCTTGTTGAGAAACTGCCTGCCATGTATAAGATGCAGTGGGTCGGATTTCAGCGAGCATATACAGAGCCAACGCTTAAGGAATTCGCCGGTTTCATGGACATTTTGGTCGCGGACGCAAGCGAGGTGATCAACGCGAGAAAAAAGAAACCATGCGTGCTCTCGACGACGGCCGTAAGCTAAACGATGAGATACTGTTGACCGTCCTAGCGGAAACAAAATGGTTTATAAACTCGCGTCCACTCACGTATATGCCACTGGAGACTAGCGGCGATGAGGCAATCACTCCAAATCACTTTATTTTTTGTGGATCATCATCGGGTGCGCATGAGCCATTGAGAACTCCGGTCGACCTCGCGGAGACACTTCGAAGCAGTTATAAGCGAAGCCAGTATCTATCGGATGCCCTTTGGAAACGATGGTTAAAGGAGTATTTTCCAACTCTCAACCGAAGATCGAAATGGTTTGACGACGTCCCAGCTATTCGTGTTGGCGATTTGGTTTATGTAGCCGAAGGCAAACGCAGAACCTGCATCAGAGGAAAAATTGAGAAGGTATATCCAGGACCAGACGGGAGAGTTCGACAAGCAACCGTACGAACATCTAGCGGCCAAGAGTTGCTACGGCCGGTGGTAAAGTTGGCGTTGATTGAGATAAGGAATGGTGTATCCAGTAAGCTTCAGGAACCATATCCGGATTCACGGGGCGGGGGATGTTCCGGCAGCACTGTACCAGATGGGGTATGTTCGGACTAGCGATAGCGAGCTTGTCAAACGACTGACGTCTCTTCGCGATACGAACCGACTGTCAAGAGGTGACTGGAGATCGAGAAAGATCGGCGAACACGTGCGGACTCTAGCATCTGAATATTTGCCTATTTAATTTTTCTGGAATAGAATATTATTTTACAGCCTTCATTGCTGTATATTGCGTTGAATTAGGTAGTGTTTAGTACGCTGCAGATACAGGTAAAATAAACTACCGAATTGAATTAGGCAGCAGAAAATATATACCATTTTCATTGCCCCCCAGGTTATAAGCCATTATATAGGGAGATTATTAACTGAAACTGAATTAACTGAAGTGTGAATTGCTCAGAAGACTAACGTAAGTCGACAATAATATGTATTTTAATTCTTATAATCACAGTAATAAAACTATTACAGCTTTGAGCTTCTCTAACATAAACGGTTGCTACAAAGGGCTTCTTTCATTTCAACAGTATGTTTGGAAGAATTGTAGTACATAATACGAGTTATGTTTTGGTTAGAAAATTTTAGTTTCACCTGTGACAGAGGGCGCCGACACTAACTTTTCATAGAAGAAAGATAGAATATCAAAATGTTTGGAAGCCTGTTCTACAACTTTGTAGATGACACCTGACTTCTACCATTATTTCACAAAAATGTTTAGTTTGTTGGAATCTAGTACTGATACACAACCATCCACTGCAAGGCCCATGCAAAACAGACTCAGATATCACTTCGCTAAATGTTTTGATTTTGACGACGAAAAAAAAAGGAAAAAACGGCATTCATTTTGACTGCCAGACCAGACATGGTCGGGTTTCAATACCCGACTCGAACACTAAAAAATCCGAAACCGACTCGAGCCCGAAATTGCAAAATTTGAAAAACTCGAACCCGTCAATGAATATTTTGAAAAACTCGAACCCGACCCGAACCCGAAAAGCTTTGAAATTTGAGAACCCGAATCCGCCCGTCTGCGGAACAATATTAACTCATGGATAATACCTGTTCTGCGTTATTGCTTGAATAGTAGGAGTTATTCTTAGCACCTACTATATATAGTAGGTTGGGCAATAATGGGTTAACAAATGCAATATTTGATCACCAGAAAATATAACAAATTCTAGTGATTCAAATATGGTAAAATACCACAAAAAGAGACTGGGTGTTGTGTATAGCGGTAAACAGCGTCAAGAAATGGTTGGGTTTGATTTGTCCAAAACCCGAACCCTACACGAACCCGAAAATTCCAAATTTTAAAAACCGAACCCAACCCGAACCAGAAAATTTAAAATTTCAAAAACTTGGAACCCGACCCGAACTCGAGAGTTAAAATTTACAGAATCCGGGTCCGGGTTTCGAGTTCAATAAAGTTCTCCGTGGCCGATCGTAGCGCCCTTTTTTAAAAACGACAGTTGTGCACATCGAAAATCCGACTTGTTTGTCCGTTATCAGTGATTTATTTTATAAGTTCTAAGGATTTTTTATGAGTATTTATTATATTTAGTACGATTCGCATCAGGTTCATTCGCAGTTGTGAAAAAATTGTCTCGATTTTCACGACTCTATGACGTAGATTCTACATGGAGTAATCCCAAAATAATAATGCAGCAATCAATAAAAACATGAATTGTCCATCGAGAAATTAATACTTACCTATCGGAGGTCGAAAAATACCTATAGGTAGATGCGAAAACTCATCCTGGATCATCACTTCAGCACATTTCTTACTGAAAGTGTACGTATTTGGCATCGGACCGAGAAAACAGTGCTGGAAATTATCCATCTCTTGCTCCGACAACGTGTCTGCAAGCTGTAAATAAACATACTCATCATAAGTCAACTTGAAACTAGCATGAAGAGTGAAAACACTGCCTATTACATCGAACATTTAAAGCTGTTTATTAGGAGAATTAAATTTCATTCGACACAAAATATTCCATTACACTAGCACCTCAATTACCAAAGAGTTCCTCCCCACGAATCCAAACTCACCTGCAGTATCGCACCATAGCCCATTGGAATATCCTGATAGACCTTCTCCTCAATCTCCGTTCGCTGGCAGTTAGAGTAGAGCGTGGATACGTGCACCACCGACCGAAGCCGTTGCATGCGTTGTGCCAGCTGGAGCACCTTCCTGGTACCGGCCACATTCGTCCGTAGTGCATTTCGTATTGTTTCGTTGAATTTAACCGAGGCCAGCACATTGAAGATGATTTCCGTCTGCTCCAGCAGCCGAGCCTCGGTTTCCGTGGCACACTGACAGAGCCGGTCGCTCTCCAGATCGATTTGCACGGCTTCCAGTTTGGCAAGCAGCTCGCCTTCATTCCGGTAGCAGTTGCGGGCTTTCTCGAATATCTGCGTGCGTAAATGAGGGAAAGACGATGGTGGTTGATTAAATTCTGTGGAACTTAATCGGAAATAACCTGTATTAGCGAGCGATAAGGTCGAACTATACTTCCACGAACGAGACTTTGCTATTTTTAACTGTTTGGTAAGTTCTACAAAAATTGAAAATGTAATTTATTTATACATTAAAGGCAAGTATTCCAGAATGAATAAAACATCAAAAATCAATGCCTTGTTAGTATCATATTCCTGTGCGGGATTTGATCTCTTCATTCGACAAACATCACATCCAGTTCTGAGTATGTGGTAGAGAAGATAAAGACGGACGCCGCAGGGTTAAATTGTCAATATATCAATCTGGCGACCGTCGTTTCCAATGTTCCAGATTTACTCGGGCTTTCAAATTTTCCTCAAATGAACATTTCGCCAGAAATCTGATACTTTGCCTCAGGAAGTGAGTCGTCCTAGGGATTATATAGAAGTTCCACGAATGGACTAAAAGGCTTTTCGTTCAATCAAACCGCAGCGTACGCACCTTCCGGAGATTAGATTCAAATAAGAGCGACAGCATTTCAAACATTGCCAGGAGTCGGTTCCAGCAAGCTAATGTCAATGTCGATGTCCGTGAAGCTCGTTTGGGATGAGACTCTACACGATTGGAGATGATTTCATGGAACGTTAACGAATTTTTGATTGCCCCTGATAGCTCCGCGATGCAGTCCGTTGTGAACTGAACGAAATATGAATGGCAGTCGAACACGGGATTCGCCAGTGCTAGAAATTCTGCGAAATTCTGCGAGCAGACCAATTTGATTTGAATCTAGTTTAGCATTCGAATGGCATGTTCATTAAAACGATTTTAGTTCAAACATAGCGAAGTTGTTTGTTCCGCTATGATCCGAGATTGACCTTCTTGGATGGAGATGAGTGTATGCTTCGGATTTTGGGGCGATAAAACCCCTCGAGTGAATTTAGAAATTACAACTTCATTTCACGGGGTACAACGAACAATTAATTTATATCATCTACCTACATCTACACGACCAATATCAATCACATACATAAAATATAGGTATTCTTCATCGACATTATTGTTATGCACGGGAAAAAATTCGTTCATAGATTAATGAACAAAAGATCGCGATTTCGTTAACTCGACGATTTACGATATTCGTTACCAAGTTCCTGAAATTGTGAATAATTAACTTCGTATTTATTTGTGTTTCCAAAAACCTAGTTCGGCCTGAATATATTTATCGCGTTACATTCGAATGTTTGGTTGGGTTACTGTTGTTGTTCCCAGGATATATTTAGTGTTTGTTCACAATTTGGGAATACACAGCCGACAATCCAACGACGTTCATGATTTCAGGAGCTTATTTGCGATTTTTGTAATTTCTCATCTCGTTACCGTGCTATGCTATTCGTGAGTTTACTATCGGATTTTTCTGTCAAACTGGCGGAATTTATGTTCATGATTTGAGGGTCTTAGTCGCGTTTATCGTAATTTCCATTCATATTTTGATTTAATATGATCGAAATATGAATGGAAATTACGATAAACGCGACTAAGACCGTCAAATCATAAACATAAATCCCGCCAGTTTGACAGAAAAATCCGATAGTAAACTCACGAATAGCATAGCACGGTAACGCGATGAGAAATTACAAAAATTCATGTTCATGATCTCAGGGTCTCAGTCACGATTTGCGATCACGAGTAATGTGATTTAGGTTCAGGAACTTTGTCATGACTTTTGCTATTCGCGTTGTCGTGATATTTTAGTCAGGAGTAGAGATTTATCTTTATGTTTGTTCTTGATTTCAGGATCTTAGTCACGATTTTTTACATTTTTGTAACAAGTTGTGTGATTTAAGTTTCATAATTTCAGGATCTTCGTTACGATTTTCGTAATTTCTGTTCGCGTTATCGTGATATTTCATTATAGAGCTTACTTTCGAATTTGACACGTGGAGTAATGTGACTGAGGAATTCCACGAAGATCCGTCCGATAATCATTAAAATCGTGACCGACCATCTTAGATTCCGATGAAACTTTGCACGTTTCACCGTCATGGAAGACTAAATATTTTCCACAGGTAATAAGATTATTTTGACTCAAGAGCAACTTTTCAAAAGGGCGTAAACCTTTCTACATGTATGAATTTCAAAAATTTTTTGTTCGATTACTATATTTTTTACAGCAAAACTATCTAAGAACGAGTTACAGGGAATGAATACTTCTGTCTGAAAAAAATATACACTGAAAAAAATGTTGTGTCATTTTTCAAAACAACAAAAATTTATGATAAAAATTTAAATTGCGAAAAAACCCATTTTTTTAAATTTTTTATATTTTGTTACCAAAAACCTAAAGAGAAAAGAAACATTTTGAATGTGATTGCATGATGGAGAAAAAATCGGTAAAAATTTTCTTCTAACAATAACTTCGTACATGTTTTTAAATTTCATACTAATTGACATATAAAATTGTAATTTTATTACAGAATATAATTCTAAGCACCATATAAAATCAAAATGCATTTAGTAAAAATCTTCCAAAATGCGATATATTTCGAGATATTTGAAATTTTGCTCCTTCAAAAACAATTGATTCGTGTAATTATGCTCTTTTTAAAAGCTATTCGCGTTACCCCATCATAAAATGTCAAAAATTTAATGTTTCTCGTTTTAAAGACGTAAAAGCAACTTTTTAGTGTATTTGGATCATGGAGAAGCTTTCAATAAAAAAGTTTTCCTAACAACAACTTTTGACATATTTTTATAATTCTTACTATTTGCAGTCAAAAATACAATTTTCTTTTTGAATATGATTCTAAACGCCATTTTAAATCGAAATGCTCTTAACAAAAATTTTCTAAAATGTTGTAGTTCTCGAGATATTTTAACTTTTGTTTTAACAACACAATTATTTTGTTTTATTACGACCTTTTCATAAGTTAGTCGCATTTCTCCATCAAAAATAATAGGTTTTTCAAAAGGTCCGTAAACTTTCCTGCAACTTTCTCTTTGACATCTAGGCGATATTGTGAAACATTTGAAAGTTACATGAAAACAACCAAAATATGATTCAACTATATAGTTTAATCATCGGACCCTATGGTTGAAATATATTTTGGTTGCTTTCATGTAACTTTCAAATAGTTTACAATATCACCTTCATGTCAAAAAGAAAGTTGCAGGATAGTTTACGGGCCGTTTGAAAAACCTATTATTTTTTATGGAGAAATGCGACTAACTTATGAAAAGGTCGTATTAACATTAAATTTTTCACATTTTATGATGGGGTAAAGCGAATAACTTTTAAAAAGAGCATAATTACACGAATCAATTGTTTTGAAGGAGCAAAATTTCAAATATCTCGAAAACTATCGCATTTTGGAAGATTTTTGTTAAATGCATTTTGATTTTAAATGGTGCTTAGAATTATATTCTGTAATAAAATTACAATTTTGTATGTCAATTAGTATGAAATTTAAAAACATGTACGAAGTTATTGTTAGAAAAACTTTTTTACCGATTTTTTCTCCATCATGCAATCACATTCAAAATGTTTCTTTTCTCTTTAGGTTTTTGGTAACAAAATATAAAAAATTTAAAAAATGGGTTTTTTCGCCATTTAAATTTTTATCATAAATTTTTGTTTTTTTGAAAAATAACACAACATTTTTTTCAGTGTATATTTTTGACAGACAGAAGTATTCATTCCCTGTAACTTGTTCTCAGAGAGTTTTGCTGTATAAAATACAGTAATCGAACAAAAACATTTTGAAATTCATACACGTAGAAACGTTTACGCCCTTTTGAAAAATTGCTCTTGTATCAAAATATTCCAATTGCCAGAGAGTATCATGGAGATTCATACAGTGAACACACTTGCAAAGTTTCGTTCGAATCGACGATGGTCATATTTTGCGGTCGGCCGGTTTCTCATGGAATCCCTCGACTGATGTTCATGATACCAGCAGTGTTATACACTGAAACCTCCATTTACGAACTCTTTTTTTACGTAATATTCAATTTACGTAACTTTTTACATTTCTTATAAAAGAAATGTATAGAATTCGCTCAAACTTTCAAGATTTTTTCCGAGGCCCGGAGGGCCGAGTCTTATATACCAATCGACTCAGCTCGACGATTTGGGACAATGTCTGTGTGTGTGTGTGTGTGTGTGTGTGTGTCTGTGTGTGTGTGTATGTAACGGACAAATTCTCATTCGTGTTTCTCAGCAATGGCTGAACCGATCTTATCCAAACCAATTTTAAATGAAAGAACTAAAAAACAGTATGAACGCTATTAATTTGTTTTTGATTCTGATGTTTAGTTTCCAAGATATGAATGTTTGAATGCGTAAAAATGGCGTTTTTTGCAGTTTTTTTAAATTATCTGCCGAAACTGACATGACAGAAAAACAATTTATATGTTTTTAGACAGCTTTAACGAATACCTTTCGAACAAGCTATAGATTGTTGAAATCGGACTATTATCAAAAGAGATATTAATCATTAAATACGGACGAAAGATTTTTATCATTTCCCATTGCCAGAAATATGACCAAAAACATGTAATCTATTATTAACGCCAAAACGGCTTATTTTAGGTCAATAGTATCTTCGGAGAATTTAATGGAGGTAATATGCCCTTTCTTTTGGTATTGTGCTGTTGCTGATTAATCCCCCTATGAGTGTGATATTTTCACAAATTTTTTTGGAAGTGATTATATCGAAATGATGTCTTCAGCAAATTTGTAGCTCTTACTTTTGCGAATAACTTTACTGAAGACTTCAAATATCTATTTTGAATACTTTAAAAGTTATGGCTTGTTGTTTGTTGATAACTCTTTGTCGCCTATTTATTGTTCAATATAGTAATAATCCATTGAAATAAGCCAAACATTATTTCGATAAAACGAATTTTGTATTTCATTTTTCTATCTACAACCGCTAGAAATAATCACCGAACACTTCCAAGTTGTCTGGAAGGAACTTGAAAACTTATCAGTGTAAAAATGTTCATTTGTTCGAACCTTCTGACTGCAATTTTTCTAACTTATAACCATCGGATCGATCTGAAACATATCGAAAAAAGAAAAGCGAAATAAATAACCCCAAGCAACGGCATAGCCAAGAGAAGGTTTTGGAGTTTAACACCATACAACCCCCCCCCCCCCCCCCACCACACCCAAAAAAAAATATTGGATTGAAGTTGAAAATTTATTGATGCAGACTGATTTAATTCAATAATACAATAACAATTATCTGATCCGTAGATTGATAACCGGTTGTTGTAAACATCATGAGGACTTTTGATAAATTGTCGGAATGGGGTCCTGATATGTAACTGATCTATTGGTCTTGATTTCACAGTTGTCTAATAGCAGCAATATCAAATTCCTGACTGAAAACATTCCAATAGAAAATTCCAGAGTTCTGTAATCAATAATAATCCTCAGATTTCTTTTCAAATTGAGCTCGCTTTTGTAGAGATGTACTGTAATAAGGGTCTTTATTTAATAGAAAGCGAAGTTAAAATTGATTTAATGTCTATGAAACATAGAACTGCTCACCAAAACATTGCATAACTTTCAACATTTGCTAAAAATGTTCTTGCCTTTCTCATTCACTCTAAAATTCGTCAATCTAATCCCGACCCGGAGGGCCGAGTGTCATATGCCAATCGACTCAGTTCGTCGAGATCGGAAAATGTCTGTGTGTATGTATATGTCTGTATGCGTGTATGTGTATATGTGGAAAAAAAAATTTGACCTCTGTTTCTCAGAGATGGCCAGACCGATTTGCACAAAGTTAGTCTCAAATGAAAGGTACAACCTTCCCATCCGCTGCTATTGAATTCTCTATTGATTGGACTTCCGGTTCCGGAGTTACGAGTTGAAGAGTGCAATCACACAGCAAATTCCCATATAAACTGAAATGAAAATTTTTCAAAATCAAATTTGTATTTTGGATGCCAAATGGCTTTAAAATGCATGAAACATTAAAATGCATGACAAAAATTGACTTCTTTGGACTTTGGTACATTTTTGCCTTTCTCATATAGAAAGGTTATGCAATCACTCTAAAAATCGTCAATCATACCGGCCCGGAGAGAATATGCAGTGAGGGGTTGCTACTTTAAAATTAAAACTAGTTTAAAATTTGTTAACAAGTTGAAAATTTTCGGCAGGACCCGGATCTTTCTCCATAATCCGCCGCTGGTTTCAAGCGATGTTTCAGTATCACATAGTATCTCAAGATCGTGGCTGTCGATCCATTGTATGTATGTGCTTATCGTACTGAACATGAAATATTAATTTCCACCATTGTATTGAACATAACCAGCCATGGAATCGTAGTCTGGACAAATGAGACAAGCACAATTGCACCACTAGGTGGATTAAAACAGGTTTTTATTTTGGGAATGCGTCGAGTTGAGACGAAAACGTAATATGATTAATAACGAGGATAACATTTTCCGAATGTAGAGAGAAATTTATGAAAAATGACGATTTCCATTCGACTCTAGCAGGTCCTGATCGATTTTGATGGGCATTTGATTTTTGTTGTATGACCAATTATATGTATAGGTCAAATGTTCAAAAACAGTAATTTAAGGTCAAGATAGCATCATTTTGAAACCGCCAACTTCGGAGGTTTAGTATCTTCGATGAGTTTTACAAACGTTAAACAGCGCATCATTTGATAAAATAATTTTGACGGTATATCGTCCAAGAAGTATTTATGGTGAATTTTCTCGGGTTAATATTCATGACAAGTCTCAACAAATTCGCTAAAGACACGAACTCTGTTACTATTTTCTGAAAAATTAATTCTGCATAATTTTATAACTTCAAAAGTTACGGTTTCGGAATTATGCCGTTTGGACAGTAAGATCGATTTTCACCAAACCCCCACCAAACCGAATTTCTGGCTACGCCGCTGACTTCCAGTAAGTAAAAACAAAGTCGTTCTACACTCGTTCACAAGAAACGTCTTCGAATGCTGAATATCTATTATAATACATTAAAACCCCGATTTTATCAGCCAAATATGAACATCTGTTTGATGGGCTCTAGCAGACGAACAAGACAGAATTCGAGTAAATCCTTTCTTGAGCACGTTTTCCTTATCATGGAGATGGAAATATGTAAAGTAAAAAGTTCATCATAATCAGAAATAGTTTTCAGACTACATCAAGGGACGGGAAGAATATTTTAACAGCTTCAGTTTATTATAAAGAAAAAAATTGCCCGATTTAGTCAATGTCCCCATTTTGTCAGCCTAAAATACACCATGAGACTGATAAAAATGGGTCTTTATTGCATGTATTATTCACTGTGTTTCACATTAATAGGTATATTTCACTTTTGGGGATTTTTTATTGCATCGAACTACAACAATTTTTAGGTAGTTTTCAAGGGGTTTTTCCAAAATTTGGCGAACCTATTCCAATTCGTATACCAATTAATCGGTATACTTAAGGATTTATATGTTGCAGATAGAGAAAATACTGAAATTTTCAGCTTTTTCCTACACAATATTACGAAAGCAATTTTTCCTAATAAGTTTGTGAAAATTATAAACTATTTGAAATTTTTAAATAGTTCTATTTTTTATTTAACCCTGATTTTTTAATAAATAGTGACCATCGCTTCACAACGTAGTCTATTTTTCATGGCTTACGGTGAGCACGATCTCTCGAATTGCTGAACTGAAAATTATGGAATAGAAATTAATTTTTAGTATTCATTACAGATTTAACTCGCCGCGCAGATAGCTCTGAATTAGACCCGCTGGTGCCCTAAGACGATTTCGCTAGATTTTCAGAGCACTGTGCACCCAGTGCATTAACGCAAGTGACGGAAGGCTATCGAAAAGTTTCGTGAAAATGAAAATTTCAGTAATGATGATGATTTTCCCAAACGGTTCGTTTTCGAGAGGTTTTTATTTGTTCTTTGGCATTAGGATTAGCGATAATAATTCAAATCAAGGATACTACTGGGAAGTCACCTTTAGAAAAAGTCGATGTCGAAGTAAAATTTGGAACTATGCACACATGCACTTCAGAGATAGCGTGATATCAGGAGCTGCGATTTCATTAAATTTTCTTAGTTCTCAGTCGCGTTGGAAATTTGAGTAAAGTATAAACTTCAAATCGATTCAAAAAAAAATTCGATTTTTTTGGCTCAGTACAATATATAAATTCAGTTTTCCCACCACAATTTAGATATTTAGATATTTTATGGGCCATTTTTTCGCTTTCCCATTGATTTGGTTTGAGATTTCTATCACTGATGTTGTCCTATGCTGATTTGAGCGATTCTCTGAGTCCTGCCACTATCCCATGTAATATGTGTTATCAAAAACATCGCGAAGCATCACGTTCTAAATGTTCTCAAACGATATAATATCCGAAGAGAGTGATAAGAGTTATAAGAAATGTCTCATCACACTGTTAGGTGGATTAAAAGCGTTTTTTACGAACTAAATTCGAAATAACGAACTCTTTTTTTACGAACTAAATTCGAAATAACGAACTCTTTTTGGAACGTTTGAGTTCGTACATTACAGCATGAAGTTATATACTTATGTATTCTTAGTTAATTGTTACTAATATAAGTTGGGTATTTTCGGAATGGGGTTGACGAGTGCATGACGGAAATCGATGTCTTCAGCAGTTTTGGAATCCAAGATGGCGACTTCCGGCTTAGATAAATTCTCTATAACCACAACAATATGGGTATTTTCGGAATGGAGTTGACGAGTGCTTGACGGAAATCGATGTCTTGAGCCATTTTGGAATCCAAGATGGCGACTTCCGGTTTAGATAAATTTTCTATAACCTCAACAATATGGGTATTTTCGTTATAGGATTGACGAGTAAATGACGGAAATAGAACCCATATTGTTCGTTATCAAGAATATCGCTCAACCGGCAATCGTCATATTGAACTTGGAAAAGGTTCCAATTGTCCATTTTTAGCATCTAATTGGCAAGCCCATTCCAAAAATACGCATATTGTTAAGGTTATCGAGAATATTGCTCAACCGGAAGTCGCCATCTTGGATTTAGAAACGGTTCCAATAGTCAATTTTCAGCATCTACTTGTCAAGCCCGTACCAAAAATACCCATGTTGTTAGGATTATCCAGTATATTGCTCAACCAACGAATATTAATAAGAATGTGAAGCAAACTTTTTTTACGAACTAAATCCCAAATAACGAACACTTTTTTTACGAACTAATTCAGTTTACGAACCCCCGGTTTGGTTCGTAAATGAAGGTTTCAGTGTACTGTGAACTACATCACGAACAAGATTTGTGGTGCTGAACGCAGTTTTCGTTTTCTGTCAAAACATCACACTGAACCTTATCAAATGAATAACGGTGTTTGAGGTCCTAATAGTTTTCTTGAATCTACTGCTCGTACTTACTACTGGTCACTAGCAACTGCACGTTTCATGAAAAAGTGCATGGAACAAAAATGATTCCACGAATAATACCCCAAATTTTGTGAGAATTATGGCTGTGGTCCACTAGGAGGTTGATAACAGTCTATTATCTTTCTCTGGACACAACCAGCCTAGAGGCCGTGTGGCAACCAAGAATTGATCCACTGGGTTCATGTTCCCATGTCGTAAGAGGCGACTGAAAACAGGAGTCCTCAAGTCAAGGTGTTTCTCCGTGCCGAGGACTGAATTGGGGGGGGGGGGGGGGGTTTCGCTATAGGCGATTATAAGCCAACGTGTTTGATATCTTCTAGTTGTTGTACAACAAATGCTGATGATGAAATGTGTAGTGCTGTAATCGAGTATGGTTAGAGTAGCACAAATTAATCTTCAGCATAAACGCACAGCAACTTTGAATCTATCCTGCCTTGTGCAGGAAGGAAAAGCTTCCATAGCTTTGGTTCAAGAACCGTATTTCCATTAACGGAAACTTCTATGTTGGAAAGCTACTTAATCCCGTCTTTGTAGCTTTCAACAAAAATGGCATGACAAATCCACGTGAAATGCCTCGTGCATGTATACTTGCGAATAGTGCTATTGACGCATGTCTTATATCCAACCTCACAACTCGCGATATTTGTGCTGTCACGGTAAATATGACTGTTGACCACACAAACAAGAAATACGTCTATTCTTCGGCATATTTGCCGCATAATGAACCATCACCTTCTAATGATTTCAAAAGGATTGTATCATACTGTGGCAGAAATGGATTTCCTCTCATAATCGGCAGTGATTCAAATGCCCACCACATAATTTGGGGCAGTTCAGATATCAATTTGAGAAGCACCGAATTAATGAAATACTTAAGTAATATAAATCTTAATGTAGGAAACCGCCCAACATTTGCACGAGCTAGCAGAGACGAGGTGTTATATCAAACTCTCTGCTCTGACGGAATTACGTATGAGTTGGAAAACTGGCTCGTACCAAACGAGCTAGAACCGTCGTTATCCTATCATAAGTACATCGTCTTTGATCATTTAAACATCTCGATAGATATCGTCACATATCGTTATCCTAAATCTACGAACTGGGACCTCTACGAAGAGGGCTTGGCGATTAGGTTTCATGGGTATCTTCCGACGATTGAATCTCCAATCATCTAAGTCATGAGGTCGTGGATAAAACAAGTTCACTCATAGTAGCAGCATACCAAGAGGCTTGTCCGCTTTGAGTTATGCGTGCTTCTAGAGGAACACCTTGGTGGAATAACGAACTTATTCGACTAAAAAAGCTACGTAGAAGAGCTTGAAATCGCAGACGCAGAGATGGGTCGGATGCATTTAAGTTGGCTCATAAAGCATACAGAAATGCCCTTCGATCCTCTGAGCGAAGAGGTTGTATCAAGTCTCAACGAGAATAGTAGATTGAATAAGTTACTTTCGAAATCCAAAAACTTTCATGTCAGTTCAATTAGAACTGCTGATAGTGACGAAGATGTAGTACTCAACTGTCTTTTTGACACGCACTTTCCAGGCTGTACGGAGCCATCACTGACGACTGCCTCTGAGTTCTTTTCAGGTAGTTCTGATTCTTGAGCATTTGCTCGTAGAATTGTGACAACCGAATCGATAAAATGGGCGATTGAAAGTTTTGCCCCGTATAAGTCTCCGATGGAATCATTCCAGTTCTACTACAAAAAGGATATGAACACCAGAGTCAGAAAATGTTTTTTTTTTCATTTGCCAAAATCAGGCGAAAATGACGAAAGAACGAAGCTTCTTTCCATACCACTAGCACTTTGCGAAATCGAAAATGAGACAACAGGCTAGGACAAAGCTAGCATGTAGCAGAGCGTTTTCATTATTCGCTCCACACGCTCGTTTTCGCTTTGAGATTCAGAATGATATTGGTACATTCGATATTGAACTTACTGCTGGGGAAACGAACATACACTAGCAATGATATTTATTTGTCGATGCTCGATTCTGTAGATTTGCGAGCTAGTGATGGTATTGTAAGACGGAAGCCAGATCGGTGTGCATATTTCTCATTTTAACTATGTTCTAGTTGCATTATTAGATGCACATTGCATTAATTTCATTTAATGAATGAGAGTCGCAAATTACTGACCATGCATCAAAACGAAATTGCAACTTCGGATTCTCATAGGAAAACGAAAGTCGCTGCTGCTGCTACTCGTTTTCATAGAATCGAGAGAGGAGGGGACATCGCCTTTATTGTTTTATTTTTTCATGCAGTTAGCGACGAAAGAGGCAGGGAAAGGACGAAAATGAATTCTCTGAATTTCGTCGTTCATCGAATAGGTATGAGAATTTTAAGCTCTGATGAACACTTCAAGCATATTTTGAAAAAAGGTTCTTATTTGTAGTCTTGCAACAGGATACATTCCATTGGCGTGGCGGAAAATAACTGTCAAATTCATTCCCAAAGGTGGCCGCGTCACTTGTGAGGAGGTAAAGAGCTTTAGACCGATCAGTCTGACCTCCTTCCTTCTCAAATCAGTGGAACGTTTAATCGACCACTACAATCGGGATGTTAGCTTGGGCGAGCACCCGCTGTATGCAATGCAACATGCATATCAGCGGGGGAAGTCTACTACCACCCTGTTACACAATGTTGTCTACAATATTGAAAAAGCTTTTTCACAATTCAATCACGTGTTGACACATGTTTTTCGAATCCATTTTGGAAGCAGTGCGAGGTCATGGAGTACCTTCATATATAACAAACTGAATACACGCAATGCTTAGCAACCGACGTCTGTGCTCATCGTTAAGACAAGTAGAGATAAGGAAACTCAATGTCTGCGGATGTCCTCAAGGTGGTGTGCTGTCACCACTTCTATGGTACCTTGTCGCCGATGGTTTGTTGAAGAAACTTAATGAACTTGGAACGTATGTTTTCGCCGATGATTACCGTATAATGATCACCGGTATTTTCATTAACCCACTTTTTGACTTGAAGCAACAAGCCTTACGTGTTGTTGAGCAATGGTGTCTTCATGTTGGGCTATCAGTTAATCCAAATAAAACATGAAATCATAATCGCAGATCACGTTTAGCACGTTGGAGTAATTCTTGACTCAAAACATAATTGGACAGCTTACATCGATTTCAGGATCAAGAAAGCTTGCATGGCCTTCGGCCAATGTAGACGGGCTTTCGGCAAATCTTGGGGACTCAAACCTAAGTACCGTAAACCGGGGTGACTTTGATCATCGGGGTGACTTTGATCATCGGGGTGACTTTGATCACTCGAAACTTTTTTCGTAGATCGCTTATTAAACCAGAATAGTCTATCGAATCATTTTAATTTGAAATGATTGTTACTCTAAACTTATAAAATACTGATTTGTTATACTTTTTGAGTATATTGTTCGGTTTTTGGGTACCAAAACTACAAAAAACCGAATTTTGATTTTACCTTATTTTTACAAAGCTTCGTATAGTGTCTATTTTTTATAAAACAAATAAATCTCAGATTTGAGCAAGGGTAATAAATTACAAGTGGCTTTTTATTTTTCTTTAGATTGGGATGCGCCAAATTTAGTTTTAAGAGTTTGTTTATTTTAAATACTTTTTTTTGTGAAACTAGTTGGCAATAATTTCAAATTGCTTTAAGCTACAATTCGCAACATTTTTTTATTGTTCAATATTCCAACTTGTTAAAATGGATGAAACTTTTTGTACATTGATAAAGCACTGAAATAAAACAATTTTAGCAGTTTTAAAGGTTTTCAGAACCTTTTATTTATTTTATTGTACACAAATTATACGGTTATAAATTTTGGTTACTCGAATTTTGCAGTACATTGAAATACTTTATATAATACCAATTAACATCTAACTAACAATGAGTATCTTTCCAGAATTAGTTTAAACTAATAAACATTTGAATGAAAAACATTGACATCAATAACTTAATGTGGGTGAACATACAGGTTATCAAAGTCACCCCGGAATACGAAAACGGACTTCAACTTGAAATCATTTTTGGAAAAATAGCTGCAAGCGGCGATTTTAGGTAAAACTATCCAATCTTGTTCTCCATACATCAGTACATGGTTTAAAAATATTAAACTTAAAAAAAATGTGTTGCGTCTAAAAATATGCAATGATTACTTCGAAAAGTGATCAATGTCACCCTGGTTTACGGTACATTCAATGGATCTACACAACAATTGTTAGACCAATACTGGCATAGTTCAAATTTCAATCAAAGTTAAACCATCTTCAGAGGATGGTCTTGATGGCGATGGCTGCTGCATTCTCGGCAACACCTACTGCTGCTCTAGAGGCACTCTTGAACCTAAATTTATTTTATTTATTTATTTATTTATTTCGTCAATCGATGTAGACTACAGATTTCCTTAATTACTAATGTGTATATTTCGTGAATTTAGTATAAATGAAGCAATTTCGGCTTTTACTGAATCTCTTACGCGTTAGAATTTCTTTTGTGTATAAAATATTGCTTTAGTTTCAGTTTAGACATTGTAAAATCAATTGAGTCGCAATAGTGATTATAAATAGACATCATTCGATTTATGGGGCTATATTTTGCATAGTTTGTGCGAAAAGGAGTTATTGAAAATATACTTCGATTTCGTAGCTGTCGTGAAGGTGCATAAAAGTTCAATTTGGATAAAATTTCAGCTGAATCGATACGATGCGAAACGATATTATTAATGAATGAGAGCATTGCAAATTTGCGACGCTCCTTTAATGTTTGAATATTGATAAGCAAGCAGCGTGCTTCATAAGATGGCAGAGGGAATGCTGTCCATCCTAATTTACGAAGGGCAAATAATAAAAACTGTTTTAGTACCGATTCTATTCGTTCTTCATGTCTGCTTGAAAAAGGGCACCAAATAATACTGCAATATTCCAATATCGACCTAACATATGCAATATATAATATTTTTATTGTATAAGGATCTTCAAAATGATAGCTAAAGCGTTTTATAAAACTGAGCATGTTGTTAGCTTTGTGTATAATTGTGTTATAATGATCAATAAAATTTAACTTTGAATCTAATATAACACCTAAATCCCTAATTCTTTCACATTTTACTACAGTCTGATTTCCTAAGGTAATCTCAACATTCGGTGTTTGTCGTTTTCTACTAAAGGTTATTGAATTACACTTTTTCACGTTTAGTTGTAAGAGGCTTTTTTGACACCACATGTGGAAAATTTGTATTTCGTTTTGAAATGTATTAATATCTTCGGCATTTCTTATCTCCAAATAAAGTTTCATATCGTCCGCATAAATTAGTATTTTCAGTTTTTTGAGAATGAAGGAGATATCGTTCACGTATAAAATAAACAATAGAGGGCCTAAATGAGAGCCTTGTGGAACTCCTGAGGTGACTTTAATTGGATTAGATTGCTTTCCATTAAATTTAATTATTTGCTGACGTTCGGAGAGATATGATTCTAACCATGTAAGTAGCCCAGGCTCAATGCCGATCTTTGTCAATTTATAAAGTAACATTGGGATGTCAATGCGATCAAATGCTTTACTAAAGTCTGTATAAAAAGCCTCCACGTAGTTTCCATTATCCATTGCAATCAGTGTATAATTAATAAATTCTAGTAAGTTTGTTGAGGTCGAACGACCTTTGAAGAAGCCATGCTGGAGGTTGGAAATTCTGTTTTTTATTTGAAGAAATATTTTTTCGTTAATGATTGATTCGAAAAGTTTCGGAATACAGGAGATTATGGCTATACCACGATAATTACGTACGTCAGATTTTTTGCCAGATTTATATATAGGCACTAAAAAAGATTTTTTCCATATTTTAGGGAACTGTCCAGATTGCAAAGACATATTAAACAGCCAGAACAATAGGGCAGTTAACTCGGTTGCTAGGTTTTTCATAAATAATGGTGGGATTCCATCAGGGCCAGAACCTTTTGATACATCTAAATGTTTTAGAGAATTGAAAATGTCTTCCACTATGACATGATTGACACTAATATCCAAAGGAAAATCGGGAAGAAAAGCGAAGTAATCGCGATCACGGTCTTGTTCAGAAAAAGTCGTATATATTTCTTGGAAGAATGTTGCAAATAGGTTGCAGATTTCTTCCGAGTTATCACGTACGTTGTCATCCAAGTGCATTGTTGATGGGAAATTGTCTGATTTTAATTTAGTTTTGACGTAGTTGAAAAAATTCTTTGGACAAGATTTGATCTGCTGTTCCGTTTTTGAATTATAATCCGCAAGTGCAGAATCTATGGCCATATTTAGTTTATCGCAAATGTCGAAATATTTTTCCAAGTCCTCATTATTTTGGTTTTTCTTATATAGCTTATGGGCTTTTTGCTTCCTATTTTTCAAACTCTTAATTTGTCTATTATACCAAACGGGATGCTTCGAGTTGCCGTGTCGTCTTTTTTTCTTAATAGGCACCTCTTCATAAATTATTTTGAAAATAATTTTGTAAAATACGTCCACTGCGGTTACAATATTTTCTTCATTTCTAAGGCTATTTTGCCAGTCGACACTACTTAGCTTCCGCCTGATATTGTCATAATTGGCTTTATGGTATTCAAAGACTTCTTCAAAGTCACAATCGCTGGGTTTTTGAATTTCATGGATGAATAAGGAAAATTCAATAGCAGTATGAAATGCTTCATTTTTCCACAAAGGAGTTAGAGATTCAGATACACAGAAGTCTTCCTGAATGTTTGTAAATAAAAGATCGAGATAGCAATTCTGTCGATTTTTTACGTGATTTATTTGATTTAGTCCTATGCTAGCAGTTTTGTCGAAAATATACTGCAATGTTTCGTTTTCTCCCACGACTGGGATTAAAATATGTTCGTTTTCAGAGTCCGGAATAAAATCTGCGTTGCGTTGGTTAAAGTCTCCGTAAATGTGAACTTTAACCTCGGCTGGGAGTTCAGATAAAATTTGTTCAGCAATTTGGAAAAAAGCTTCGTACGATGTTATATTAGCATGCTCTGGTGGGAAATATACAGAGGCAAAAACATGCATTTCGCCGGCAATGTTTGATTTAACCCACACATGTTCAAATTCCTTAAACTTCACTGTGACTAGAATTTCTGAATTAAATTGAGCCGAAATACCCACAAGGACTCCCCCGCCAGACTTCTTTTGAGATTCATGAAGATTTCGATCGTCTCTGAATACGTTAAAACCACTGCCGAAAATTTCTTCACTTTTTACGCTATCGTCCCAGCTAGTTTCAGTTCCTAATATAACCAAAAATGACGAACCTAATATACGTTTATGAATTTCTGCCATTTTGGCTGGACTTTTCATCCTATTAAAATTTTGACAATACATTAATAATTCTGTCGCAGTCTTTTTTGTATTGGAAAGTCTACCATCATTATCTAATTCTTGGAAAACACTGTGCTCAACAGCAAACTCGTCTTTTTCTTCTTCTAAGGAAAGTGTCGAAACTACCGAAAACACGAATGTTGAAAGCGGCATGCCTCACACGGTGATGATGATGGCGAACATTCCGTATTTACTGCATTTAATTGTTGCGATGATCTTGATGTATCACGTGCTGGGTAGGGATTCAAAATCTCGCCTCGTGTAAATTGAATCGATGGAATATAATTTGTAGGTAGGCCGGAAAAACGATCCTTGGCTGCTGCAAGAAGCACTCTATCCGGTGGTAGAAAATTCGTGTTGCAGCTATGATTTGGATGACGGTTTTGGTTATGACTGGAGCTACTGGCACGATTAAAAAAGTTACGATTGGAAAAATTGGCCGGCGGGCCATAATAACGATCGTTTATTGTTGCAGGGGGTCTCTGATCAGGTGGAAAAATATTGTTGTTGTTGTTGTTTTTAATATTAGTATTCCGGTTTCTAAATATTTGTTTCTTTTTACGCCTTCTAGCCTTATCCGCCTGTTTTTGTTGATTCAATCGATTTATTTCTCGCGCATCGTACTCACTCCAGTCAGCTTTCCATACTTTTTTCGTGCCCAAGAAACGCCATCCTGAGTTAATAGCGTTATTTAATTCAATTTCCAAACTGGGGCGTGAGTCATTCGGCGATAGCAATTGCGCGGTCTTATTATTCGCATATACATATGCTGACATCGATTTAACCTCGTTGAGAATTTCTGGCAGCAACGTTGATTCATGTGACGACCGTAGATGCCTGGTGCTTTTGTTTTCATTGAGGGCAACTGAAACCGACTTCAACTCGTCGAGAATCTCGTATCCTAGGGTGGAATTTGAAGGATTACTGTTGGCTGTGTCTAAAGACAGCTGACTAAGCTGACTTATTTCCGCGTTCATGTCACGCAAATCGGCGGATAATTCCGAAGTAACTGTTTTTAACGATTCGTATACACTATCTGATGTTGACTTAATTGCTGTGTCGAGCAGAGAGGTAACGTGGTTTTTTATTGCAATAACACTGCCGGCTAGAGTACTATTTTTGTTGATTGCAATCAATTCCTGTTTAACAGTAGTGAGAAGTATTTCTAGGCCTTCGAGTGCCTCATGTACTAGGTCCGGCTTGTTTTGCTGAAATGTTAGTTGATGAATCACTTCAGTATTCTCTCGTATTTGTTTTTCCAGAAGTTTTTGCTGCTCGGCGAGTCCGTTGAAAGCAATTTTCCCATGTAGTAGTTCCTGACACGAGTCGCAGCATGGCAGTATGTACGAGTTGACATCAACCAATCTCCTGTCCTTTCTCCTTAGTGATCCCCGCTGCACGGTCACGCCAATGCAAGCTGCATGATACTTCCTTGGGCATCCAACACACGTCCACAGAATCGAATCCGCAGAGGCGTCCAAGGCACAAATTTCGCAGTTCATTTTATTATCGTTCGCACTTTTTTAAAATCGGTCACTTAAAACAAAACAAACTTTAGCACGCGGCGCGCGGTCAAATTGAAACAAAACAAACTTTAGCACGAGGCGCTTGGTGAAATTAAAATTAAACAAACTTTAGCGCGCGATACCGGGAGCGAATGCAAAACACGTCCACACTTATTGACGACTAAATATCGACTAAAACCACTACATGTGTTTCTGAAGCAAGAAGCACTTTCTTGTGCATACCATCTTAAGGTTACTGGGCTCTGGAACAGTAACCCAATAGATCGTGCAACTAGCCACAGAAGACAGTGGCCCCAAATGGTTACTTGGGATGAGTATACACTTGCTCCCAGTGACCTTATACTTTCATGTAGTTTTCCGTTTAGAACATTCATTATGAGAATTCCGCTTCGCGAGGAATGGCTGTCTGGTGGATGGAGCGACAACTTGAAGAATACGTAGTTTGTTATACTGACGGTTCTTTGTTGGAGGGCCGAGCCGGTGCTGGTGTCTATTGTCATGAAATGAGATTAAATCAACCTCATTCGCTTGGTAGATACTGTACTGTATTCCAATCAAAAATCTTTGCGATTCTGTGTGGCGCACAATCAGCACTTCAACAGGGAATTTGCGGTATAAGTATCTATTTTTGCTCTGACAGTCAGACTGCCCTGAAAGCACTTAGTTCGGCAGATTCGAGATCGAAATTAGTAATCGTATGTCGAGCTCAAATCGAAGAACTTAGCTTTTCAAATCATAAATATCTACCTTCCATGGGTACCCGGTCATTCCGGTATTACTGAAAATGAATGGGAGGACGAATTGGCTAGAGCTGGTACTGCGACTGACTTCGTTGGTCCAGAACCAGTTCTACCACTGCCGATAAATTGGATAAAGTACAAGATTCGCTCTTGAGCTGCATCCGAACATGCCAACCATTGGCGTAGCTTGCAAACATGCGTTCAAACAAAGACTTTTCTACCGGATGTGAGTCTGAAAATGGCAAAGAATTTGCTGCATTTTGACGTAGGACTACGTCTTTGCTTTCGATATGGGGGTACACTTTGCAAATTCTACAAAAATGGTATGTGTATCTGGAAGTAGCCAAATGCAAAATCCATTAGTTGCTGCATGACACGAATAGAAGTCAGCAATCCCAACTTCGCTATAATAGAACCCAACGACGAAATACTGGACAAGAAGGCCCAGCTCAGCGGAAAATGTGCCCTCCCGAGCATTGTCAGCAAGCAGGCACCACCTAGCAACGATTCGAGCACATTGTCGGTGAGAAATGCGCACTCAACGATTCGAACCCGACCCCAGAGTCTACTTCGATTGTGCCGCGGCAATGCGGTGCCATTCATAGCAACATCAACCAACAACAATGTGGCCATTTGGATCGAGCTCAGATATCACCGTGGAGAACGAAATATCCACACATGAAGCGGCAGGATACACCATAGACGGCCTTTAGGCGAGCTCGCCAAAATCCAAACGTTGTGTAGCAGTCTAAATGGTGAGCGGCGTCATCCGACGCCCGCTTAGTCAGCGATCCTGGTGCACTCGGCACCAAGAGGGACTAGCCATGAAGCGGTGCACACGACACCAATCATAAACGCAACTCTGCAAGATTATATGGATAAATAAAGATTAGTTCTTGTTCTGTGGTCGACGTGATAAGTCAATTTTCTATCACGTCCAGTTAGTGGAATAGGGTGCGGGCCTATTCCACAGTTCAGCTTTCATTTTAGTTTGACGGTCCCTGCGGAAGCGGGACTTAAGTTTATCCATAACGAACATTTTGGTGACCCCGACGTGATCAGCACCGGCTGATCACTCCTTATTTGCGCAGATAGAAGTCACGTGCAAATTCGTTCAATTCGACGCGAAAAGTGTAGTGAACCAGAAAAAGTGTATCTAATTGCAGTTGGCTCGAACCACGCGTGTTGTGAGCATTACCCAAGAGAGCAGGAAAAGTCGTAAAAATCAATCCTACTGCCACCCGTAGGCAGCGGTTGTGGAAAGTAAATTGAACGAAGAACGCTCCCACCCGTGTGCGGTGGATCAATCATAATTATTTGAACAAAACAAAGGCTTACAGCCCGTCTGTTTCAAATGCAGTGGCCCCGTGCTGGGTAAATAGAGCGCAAAATAATTAGATTAGGCCGAAAAATTACCTCCCGGGCATTTAACAGTGGTGCGCGGTAAAGTGTAAAAGTTTTCAAGTGCCGCCCGTGCGGAGACGAGTGAAAAATTCGCGGTTAGTGAACGGCGAAGATCACGACCAATAGTGCAACGTGGAGGTGAAGTGAGTAGTGAAAACATTGAATAACAGTAAGCACCAGCATAGTGCAGTGCGTAGTGAAAAACAGAATAAAATGCCGCGAAAAGAAGAAGAAGTGTTGGAGTTGGTGGAAACCACTAAAAATCAGCTGTGTGCATTGGAAAATAGCTTGAAAAACATAGCGAGCGACGCAAAGAAACTAACTCTTTGGTGCAGGTGAAAACAACAATCGGGATGTTGGACGGCCTGTATGACCAGGCCTCTGGTGTCCTGCTAAAACTGGAAGGACTAGAAGATCCGCGCGCGCAACCTCGAAGGGAGCCCCTAATGGCCATTTACCTTGGCGCTAAGATAGTGTTGGAAGAATTGGCCGAGGCACTGAGACCAGCTCCCCCAGGAAGCCAGCCTAACGTTCTGCTGGATCAGACTATCCAGCAGCCTCCTGGTCGATTAGACCATCTACCAAGAATCGACTTACCACGGTTTAATGGATCGCCGACCGAATGGCTCTCATTCAAGAGCCGGTTTGAAAAGCGCATATCTGCGCTGAGCGAGGATGCGGATAAATTCGCGTTCTTATGCAAGTGCCTCGAGCACTTCGAACCCGCAAAAAATTCCATCGAAGCATTGGAAAATTCAGGAAGTTCCTTTGCCGACGCCTGGCAAAAGTTAGAAGTGCGTTTCTACAAACGCAGAATAGCCTTCGAAGGTTATTTCACAAAACTACTGCGAGTGAAGAGCATGACAAATCCCAGTGCCAAGGGAATATTGGCACTAATTGACGCGGTGGACACCACAGTCCATGCCGCTCATCAAATCAACGGAGGGCGCAACCACGTATTGGATTGCGTCGCAAACGGATTAATCATCGCAACCGTCAAAGGTAAGCTAGACGCTTCCACTTTATCCAAGCTCGAAGAGATCTTCAAAAAATATATACATGGATAGATTTCAAGGCCGAGTTAGAGAAGCGGGCCAACCAACTCGCTTGCCAAAATTTTGAAGATTCTTCGCAGAAGCCCCACCCTCAAAAGACTGCAGCAGTGATCACATCTAACACAAAGAAGGATTCAGCCACAAAGGCTCCAACCCAAAAGGAACAACCTAACTGCTTCTCTTGTGGCGGCAAAGGGCACAGCATTTTCTACTGTGTCCCTTTCAACAAGTTGTCCATCAAACAACGTTGGGAGGCTACTACGGCAGCGAGGCGCTGCTACAACTGTCTTTCGTGGGGACACCATGTATAAACGTGTTCCTCTAACGTCAATTGCAAAGAATGTGGTGCACGGCACCACACTCTACTACACCTAGAGAGCACAGAGAAAGCTCTAGATCAAAAGCAGAGTATCACCGACGGATCGACTACTCAGGCCACGGCTTCAACCAGCACTTCGAATTGACTACAAAATTACGTGTTCCTGGCTACCGCGACCATAAAAGTGAGGGAAGCAAACGCATAGTACCAAATTAGGTGCCTGCTAGATTCCGGTAGTCAGGTCGAAACCATAACTGAGGATGCTGCCCTAATCCTCAACTTACCGTATGAAGAGACATTATTGACCATAAATGGAATAAACGGAGGCATAACCACACAACGAAAAATATCGACCTCGATATCATCCAGAGGTGGCAACTTCGCCACAATCATAGATATGATGGTGGTCCCTCGTCTCTTGGAGGACCAGCCTAGTATCACATTGCGCAAGCAGGACATAGAAGTCCCAGCAGGCATTGAATTAGCAGACCCCGGTTTTTATCGGAAGCAACCAGTGGAAATTTTACTCGGATCCCGAGTCTTCTTTCAAATTATGGGACCTAGATCTATTAACCTCGGCAGCGGACCCATATTTCAGGAATCTGCGCTTGGATGGCTAGTTGGCGGATTAGCCTCTTTGCAAGCTCCTCGGCAGGCTACCGTGGCGATTGTTACAGCCAACCCGAATACAACAAAGATGCAAAACGTCGAATCGATACCGGAGGCCAATGACAACGGTGAGAACCTAGAAGTTCTATTCAGGAAATTTTGGACACTGGAAGAGGTGACTTCTGCGGAAGCGAAGCCCTGCCACAGCGTGAATATTTGCGAAGACCATTTTCGAAAAATACAACCATAGGGCCAGATGGAAAATTTGTAGTACGCTTACCCCTAAAGCGCGAGGCGCAGTTGTTAGGCCATTCTTTCGAACAGGCAAAAAGGCGACTGCTTTCGCTGGAGAATCGCCTAGCCTATTTACGAGCAATATCGAGCATTTCTTGCGGAATATCTCTCTATGAATCACATGGAAGCTGTCCACCCTAGAGACACTTCCCGAATCGGGTACTACATACCACATTCCTGCGTGATTATGCCAGATTCCACCTCAACCAAGTTGCGGGTAGTTTTCGATGCTAGCGCAAAAACGTCAACACAATTATCACTTAATGATATCCAACACAGTGAACCCGTGATTCAGCGTGAATTATTTGATCTGCTTTTGGATTTCCGATGCCACGACAAGGTAGTCACCGCAAACATAGCAAAGATGTATCGTCAGGTGAACATTCATGGTTGCAATGCATCCTTTGGCGGGAATCGCCGTCTGAGGAAATTCAAGCATACCGGCATCCCGAGCACTTCACGAGGTCGGACAGGAAATTCGACCTGAACAGCCTGAAATTGCAGACACCATTCAGCAATGTTTCTACGTGGACAATCTTATGATGGGGGGAGATTCTACAATCGACTTACTGGAAAAACGAAAAGCTGTAGAATTAGCCTTGATGAAGCGAGGTTTTACCCTGCGAAAGTGGGCATCCAATTATGTCAACATTCTCGCCGACGTGTCGAACGAGGATCTAGAGAAGGAAATACGAATCGGAGATCATAACATCATAAAAACCCTGGGCGTTGCTTGGTCGCCAAAGGACGACACATTCCGCTGTATCGCAGATAATCAGGTAAATACAATAGAAAGCATGACGAAACGGCAACTAGCCTCAGAGATATTGAGGCTGTACGATCCATTAGGCATCATGCAATCGATAATCATCACCGCTAAAATACTTCTCCAAGGACTTTGGAAAGTTAAGTTAAAATGGGACGACAAGATTCCTTCTGAATCGCTACATCAATGGCTGCAGCTTAAGAAAACGCTGCCGAAATTGTCTGACTTGGAGCTACCACGCCAAGTAATTCCTAGTAATCCAGTGCACTTGGAACTGCACGGGTTTTCCGATGCATCCAACCTGGCTTATGGGTGTGCGATCTATGCTTACGGCCAGGATGAGCAAGGAAAAGAATCCATGAATTTATTGTGTGCAAAATCGTGCGTGGCTCCACTGAAGGACGTCACACTTCCACGAAAAGAACTCTTCGGCGCGAAACTGCTAGCAGAGCTGATGACCCGAATCAGCAAAATTGTACCATCTCGTGCCACCAACACTTGCTTTTGGTGCGACTCACAAATCGTGTTAGCTTGGATCCACTCGAACGCTCCCCACAACGAAGTATACGTGCGAAACAGGATCAACGTGATCCAGTCCCTCACTAATTCCAGAGATTGGCACTACATTCCTACAGATCAGAACCCCGCGGATATAGTCTCCAGAGGCATCTCTGTGAGAAAATTACTGAACATGAAAAGAGAAATGTGATCGCATGCCACCCTCTACGTTTTGCAAAATCGCCAACCCGCCGAGCCACACGTAGCTTTGCCAATGACTACCGTTAGTTCTTCTGCCAACGATAACATCATCATCGAAGCCGAGGACCTAATAGCAAGGTATCCTCATCACAATTCATTTCGACGAATGCGAAAGCACTTTGCCTTCCTTCAGCGGACCTTGAATAATTTCATGGCCAAATCTGAAATTATCCGGGGCCGCGGTATCATCAGGGAGTCCTCAAACGGACCCATAACTGCCAGTGAGTTAGAAGCTGGCGAACGCCTGATCATCAAGCATCTTCAACGTCTCAGCTATCCGGAATAATTCGCTCACCTTGAAGATAAAGGGGTTCCTACCAAACAAGGCCCTCTTCAACATCTCAGTCCCGTCATCAAAGATGGACTGATTCGGATCGTGGCAAGACTTAGCCTCGCTGATCTGCCCCAAAATCAA
This sequence comes from Topomyia yanbarensis, assembly GCF_030247195.1. Classification (NCBI taxonomy): domain Eukaryota; kingdom Metazoa; phylum Arthropoda; class Insecta; order Diptera; family Culicidae; genus Topomyia; species Topomyia yanbarensis. Next base: position 85,298,877 of record NC_080672.1, on the reverse strand, counting down.
CGAAGTCCAATCCTGATCCCTCGAGAACACTTCTTCGGAAAAATTGTGTTGGACCACATTCATAGGTGAAACCTCCATGCAGGAATGGATACTATCATTGCAGATTTCCAGCAGTATTACTGGATGCGAAACCTCAGAAAAACAGCCAAAGCTGTTATCAACAAGTGCATCTTATGCGCACGTGCTAGGCCCCGGAAACTTCAACAACAAATGGGCCAATTACCCAGAGCAAGGGTGACTCCATCACCCACCTTTGCACATACCGGAGTCGATCTATGCGGCCCGTTCCAGGTTTTACCAAGCCCACGGGCTAAGACGAGGATGACGGTATACGTATGCATATTCATATGCTTTTCTACCAAAGCAGTGCATCTAGAAATGGCGGAAAACCAATCCGCCGATGCGTTCATATCAGCATTAATGAGATTTACTTCGTTGCGCGGCAGGCCAGAGGTAATCTACTCCGATAACGGAAGAAACTTCGTCGGAGCGAGCAGAGAGCTCACTGAACTCCGGAAAATCTACAACGATGAGAATTTCCAGAACAAATTGGTTGAAACTGCAGCGGACAAGGGAATAAACTTCTCCTTCATTCCACCTAGAAGTCCCAATTTTGGAGGGCTCTGGGAGGGTAATATCAAAGTCGCGAAGCGCTTGTTTGTCGCAGCAGCCCGTGGAGCCTGTTTCAACATTTTGGATTTGAAGACTGTGCTGTACGAGGTTGCGGCGATAATGAACTCTCGTCCTTTAACCGCGGTCTGGTCGGACCCCAGCGTGCCACAGCCGCTAACCCCAGGTCACTTTCTCATCGGGAGACCCGTGACGGCTCTACCCATCCCAATCAAACTGATCGAAAACGGGAACCTTTCAATACGCTGGAAGCGCATTCAGCGCCAAACCCTGCAAATGGAACAAGTGGCAAGATGAATACTTGCAACACCTGCGCAGCGTAGCCAAGTGGACCAAACGGCAGCTTAATTTGGAAATTGGACAAATTGTCCTCATAGGAGACGACAACAACCCCGTAGCAAAGTGGCCTATGGGAATAGTCATCAGACGGAATCGTTCGAGTCGCCACGGTTCGCGTGGGAACCAACGTGTACAAGCGCGATGTTCGGCTATTGGCTCCACTACCACTCGAATTACCAGAAGCCGACATCAGCATCGAACGAAGGCCAGTCAACCAAATATCAGGGCACGAAGAAGACCTTTCACCTCAAGCCATTTGGGACGGTCGCCTACGCCTTCACCCCAAAGGGGGGGGGGAGAGAAAATGGAAGTAGCCAAATGCAAAATCCATTAGTTGCTGCATGACACGAATAGAAGTCAGCAATCCCAACTTCGCTATAATAGAACCCAACGACGAAATACTGGACAAGAAGGCCCAGCTCAGCGGAAAATGTGCCCTCCCGAGCATTGTCAGCAAGCAGGCACCACCTAGCAACGATTCGAGCACATTGTCGGTGAGAAATGCGCACTCAACGATTCGAACCCGACCCCAGAGTCTACTTCGATTGTGCCGCGGCAATGCGGTGCCATTCATAGCAACATCAACCAACAACAATGTGGCCATTTGGATCGAGCTCAGATATCACCGTGGAGAACGAAATATCCACACATGAAGCGGCAGGATACACCATAGACGGCCTTTAGGCGAGCTCGCCAAAATCCAAACGTTGTGTAGCAGTCTAAATGGTGAGCGGCGTCATCCGACGCCCGCTTAGTCAGCGATCCTGGTGCACTCGGCACCAAGAGGGACTAGCCATGAAGCGGTGCACACGACACCAATCATAAACGCAACTCTGTAAGATTACATGGATAAATAAAGATTAGTTCTTGTTCTGTGGTCGACGTGATAAGTCAATTTTCTATCACGTTCAGTTAGTGGAATAGGGTGCGGGCCTATTCCACAGTTCAGCTTTCATTTTAGTTTGACGGACCCTGCGGAAGCGGGACTTAAGTTTATCCATAACGAACAGTATCGATTTTGTTGGCTATTTTTGGCAAATTTGAGACTAAGAGAAACAAAAGCAATGAAATTGAAAGACGGATAGGTATTCTAGAGCGAATCAGTTATAAACTTAGAACGTAAAACTAGGACTATGCAGGCTCATATGGACATGATCGAAAGGAAATGTGAAGAATTCTTTGCCTTCTGCTAAGTAGGAGTGGGGCGGTAAAACATGATGATGAGTTATGTTCTACCATAGACCATGCGGTAGACTTGGGTGCAACGCCCAAGGTATCAATTCGTGTATTCGCACCTCGATTGGGTCATCGCCTATATATGTACAGAGGTACTGCTTCTGCTTATTTATGGTCTGGAACTTATTCAGTACGCTATGTCCAACATAATGAAATTGTAGGGTGTAAATATTGGCCATCTTTAGCTGTATAGGCACTTTTAATATTTATTGACTTCTCGAACAGGTGATTTTATGGGATATTTCGAAAAGCAAACAGGAATACAGTTTGGCCACAATAGGATCTGATTGTAATCGTCATTCATTTTTGTTCACGTTCGACACAGTCGGTTGAAGCAGGATATTTTGCTTCTGCGGTGTGGACAAAGCGATACACGGGTACATTTAATTGCTGGTTTTTAGCTTTTGTTGTATGCAAGATGAAAAGGTGGCAGGCTTAACTCGTAATTCTCGTTTAAAAATATAGAATTAAGAAGATTTAACATAACATGGGAATTGGTTTTGATATGCTGTGAGAATATGTATGAGCCTTTACCAATAAAGATACGGAACGCAATAATAAGGAATCAGACGCAAATAAAACAACTTCGAGTACAGCAGGCAATCTGGTGCTGGTGGCTGAATTGAACTGATTTGGTTTCTTTATTTCACACGTAGTAATTGAATTTTTATAGATATATCTTTGGTGAAGCCCAAAATCACAGTTTTATCTCACAACAGTGTATACCTATTGAAAGGAAAAAAGCTCTGAAAATACAAAAATTAAAAAAAAAACTTTCAAATTACCAGTTAATTAAGGTCAGTTTACCTTCGCATCTCGTACAAAGTAGAAGCTAAAAATCGTTCCGTTATTGATACACGGTCAAATTGATTTCTGGAAATGTCCTCTGAAACCGGCTACTCGGGAAGTGAAACAATTACCAAAAGTGCAGATGGTGCACAATCTTGCAGCAGTTAACACCCTGCAAAGGCACCATATTAAACACTAACCAAGCAGTCATTCGTTTCGCAGAACAACATGCAGAAAATTAAGCAACGCGGCAACGTTAACATCTTCATGTATATGGACAACGGCTCTAAAGAGGTGAGCTTACATGATTTATCACTGCGCACCTTTGACATCGAGATTAAAAAAAATATTTCAAGGTACGGAGAAGCGGATTCCATAACAGCTGAAACTTCGAAGAACACTTTCTCGGGTGTTGCTAACGTTGTTCGTTAGTTTGCTTCCGAACCAACCAATTCCATCATACTTAACCATTTTATGCAGATCGACCGAAAATGGAAGTTTAATCAAACAACACTGGTTATGCCGCAGGGCATATGCATATCCCAAAATTCAGCAAAAAGACGCTACACCTACCGGAAAATTGTACATAAACTAGAAAACACCCTTTAGAATGTTTATTTGAACGAACGTCATACATAGGGTTGTGGTACCGGTAATACCGGTACCGAAAATCCCGGTAATACCGACCCATTTTTGGTACCGTAATACCGGTACTGAACAAAAGCCAGTACCGGTATTTTCGGTACTATACAATTTTTTATGACAAATATGTTAACTCTGTTTCAAAATACCGATCTGCAAGTTAACGTTTAATTATATTAATTTACCTTCTAGATAAATCGTTGAGATAACACCTTTGTGTGGGAATGAGGTGGGGCCATCATCATAATAATTCTAGAAGTTAAAGTTTTATTAGCGACATTCTGTTGGTTTCCATTATTCACTGGGTGGCGCGTAATAAGACTATGGTCTAAGTCATGTCTGTATTTGGTTTGCTCTTAAACCTTTATCTATAAAAGAACGAACAGCGATTTAGTAGCTAACAGTTTTAGACTTGGTGAACTGCTTCAAATGGGGCGATTTGTAATTATTGGCGATCGGAAAATTCAGCAAAACTCCATAGTTTACAGGAAAGCAAGGAGCCTTGATATGCATTAGATAATAGTAGGCAAACGACATAAAGGTCGGAACCAATTTTCAGAAAAGCAAGGTAGGAAATGCGATTAACCTGCTCGGATTTACTGCCATTCTCGCTTTGATTTACTGTTGTTAATAGGGTTTCATACATTTACCATCTGTTCAAATCGACGAAAGTCGCACCACTTAGCAGTTATTGATTTCAAAGTGGCCTAGATTTCGAAATAAAAGAAGGTGCCCTATATGAAAAATATCTTCTGTGAAATAAATCTTGCGATTCCGAAGCAATTAAAAACAATAAACATGTTTTTTGATCAGCACAAATCAATCATCTGAGAATAAGATCATCAGTTTGAGCATTCAATTTCAGTTTCAAGCTTTTTACGATTTTTTTAAAAAAATATTCGAGTACCGGTACTTTACCGGTACTACCGGTACTGAGGGCTTCAGTACCGTAGTACCGGTTCTCGCCAAAAAGGGTCGGTACTGCGAACCCTAGTCATACATCAAATAAAGTTAAGGTATCCACAATTAGAGTTTAATTTTTCACGTTATTAAATTAGTGTTTTCCATTTTTTTTCCGCTTTCATTATTTAACAATTTAATCTTCCGTCCATTCAGTTACTTTCAGGTAAATTTTTACCCCGAGATTCGCTTCCTGGATACGACCGAGTGACCCTCGATAAGGTAGACAGTCATCCTCTCGCAAAATTACTAAACGTCTTACATCTATGGGCACTGGCAAGGTTTCAAACGCTTCCTACGTCCTTGCAACTGAGACAGGTTTCCATCGGGTCCAAAAGTGTTGCAACCTTTGCTGAACTGCTTGCCACTGTCGAAGACGTCCTAGGAGAACAGCAGTATAATCCCGATCCGGAGTAGCCTGTAGAGATGCTCCAATAAGGAAGTGACCCAAAGTTAACGGCTCCAAATCGGTAGGGTCATCAGAGAGTGCTGTCATTGGCCGTCATTGTAAATCCTCAAATGAAACCGGAGCCAAGCACTTTTAGAAGATGAGCCTCGGCAGAGCGAACAGCTGGCTCGCATAATCCTCCAAAGTGAGGGGCACTGGGCGGGTTGAAGTGCCAGTGTATTCCTTCGACAGTGCATTTTTTTACAATTGGCTCATGGTACTCCTTCGTTTGCAAATTCCTAAGTTCCGACAATGGATTCCGTGCCGACAACCGACGAAAAACTTGCTTGAACCGTTCTGAAGACATGTCCGGTACCAGTTTAAATTAACAGCTCTTGTTGCAATGTATACGAAGAGTAAAACGTAAGCATTAATCGCAGTCCTCCGTGGTCCTGGTCGATAGTAAGGTGGGCAAAAATAATCAACACCTGATGGCGTAACGCGAGGAGATCACCCATAAACTGCTGGACCGTCGTTGGACGGAACCGACAACAAGTAATACAGCTACGCACAACAGTTTTCGCCAAACTGCGCCCACCCAAAGGGCAGAAACGAAGGGTCAAAAAGTAATTGAGGCCCCGCATGCAGTAATCGCCGATGATATAGCGACAGCAACAACCGTGTAAAAGGATGTCATGCAGGTAACACGATCGGATGTTTTGCTTCTTCTGTTTGCTTCGAATGAGTAAGCCTTCCGCCCACTCGGATAACTTCTCCTTCGAGTTACTGGGTTAAACCACTTTATCCTCGACGAAAACAGGATCGTAGCACCAGCCTTGCAATTGTTTTCTACACCAAGAGCAAGCTGCGAAGTATATCGAAACGGAAGGTCAAGTTCCGGAACTAAATGTAGAATCAAGGTTTTGCTTTGTTTGCCCATCATTAAATTATCCGCGTGGTATATGAAAGGCCTCGAATAAGTCCGCCTGTAGAGTACGTCATGGTACACTGATACTGATAGTTTTCATAAAATCCAAAAGCCCTTTATGAATATTGATATAAATCATAAGAGTTTAAACTTAACTCCTTTGTTATGATAACATGTTATTCTCAAAACAAATATTTGAAAAAATAGACGACATAATATAAGAATTCGCATGAAAAGAATTGAAATTACGGTAACACTGATTACATTGGCAAACCAAGCTAGGATATGCTGAGAGCACTTTCATTTCTCATTCCACGAAACTCGCGCATCACTGAATTTGTTGAGAATTCGTTTTATTTCTATCGATGGTTAAGTGGCAACCAGGAATTATCATTTTCCTATTTTGCAAATTACACTAACGATGTACGAGAAACGAACTCTTTTTCTCTTACTACTCTCATAGCCAAGTACTGGTTGTACTATATAGCTCACTATCGATTCGATCAAAGCCAAAACAAGAAATATTTGAATGCATTGAATCTGACACCATTCAAATCGTCGTACGGTTTTTAATGCACTTTGAAAGATACCACCAAATTAAAACATTGCTGATTCTATAATAACACCATTTTGATTGCTTGTCTCACTATCACCGCAATAGATCTGCATATTACTCTCTCGGTCATATTGATTAAGTTGCATATTCTCACGACAATGGTCCGAATCAGTCACACCACACCTACCGCATCCTGCAGCAACTTGACGAGTCGTTCATCCGCGCTCAGTCCCTCCTTCCGGCGGATAAGGATGAATATTTTTCTCACGTCCAAGCACCGGAGTGCCTTCTCCAGCAGCACTTTGCCGAGAAATCCTGTGCCACCAGTGATCAGGATGGTTGAGTCTTTGTACATGTCAAGGATTCGATTTGTCTCTGGTGTAGCATTTTTTTCCACACTGTCGGGATTATTTGGAATAGAATCGACCTCGACCGAAGGCTTCACTGAAACGTTCCGCATGATTGCAGGGAGACGCTACGATGCGCCCACGACAGCACGTGTAGAACCACGGAAGGATACTGCTGTGTGCTGGGGCGAACCACTTGCGACCGACCGCGTGTGGGTTTGGTCATGCAAGCTTTCCCATATATAGGAAATGGACGTGACTTTTTCCCGTCAATAAATGGTAATTATTTAATGAGTTTTCATTGCCGACTGGAACTGGAACAGGTGAGTATTGCGTGCCGTATGTGGACAGTTGCTCCGTTGGGAAAGTGTCGAGATTTCAACAAGTTGCTTTCCCTTTAGTATAGTAGTTGTATGCTCAATAGTGAGAAAACCAAAGGAAAACATTCTTGGTCAATTATTGACATGGGAAAATCCAACTGTCCCACTTCAATAGAAAATGTAAAAAAGGACGAACTACGGTTGTGTGGAACGATATATTATTCATACTAAAATTACGGGCAATTGGTAGAAGGGAACGGAAGTCCAACACCAACCTTTCGAGGGTTATATATTCGATACATAAAGAAATTAAAAACGCTCCATGACAACTAACTAGGGTAGTTAACGTATTCCAATTTAAGGCAATGTAACTGTTGAGTTTAACAAAATCAAACAACAAAAAATCAAACAAATAGATAAATTGTAGTTCAAACAAATCGTAACGGATATACATTATAGTGAGCTTAATGAACTAGTCGGTAATGTTCCCGGTAGTACGGCAGTATTGGAGTGGTCTCCTTTATAAGTCAATTATTTTAATATAGAACTTATTAGTTTACGTATACAACTATGGCTAATATCGATCGATATGTTGACTTCTGTGCTGATTTTTTCCAATTCAGACTTGGATCAACTAACCATTGTTTGATGGGGGGAGGGGGTCTTCAATAATGACTTTAGATAACACTACTTTACAAATTTTGGGTTAATTGCATGAAGTTAAGAAAAAAGGTGTTTTCTAGGTCAATTTTGGGTCGCTGAGCACGAAAATCGTATCCATTTTCTTTTTCAAAGAACCGTTTTCGTGATTTTTTAAAAAAAGTATTTTTGAGCACTTTTTGCAGTTTTTGGTCAATATCTCAGGAACAAATCTTCCGATTAACACAACTCACCATTCGAAATGTATTGTTATGTCCATTCGAGAAATGTATAACATGTTAGGATTAAATATCAACTATTTAGGGTTAAGAGCAACCAAAGTCAAAAAAGTAGTGTTTGGTAAAATTACTAATTTTTGGTTAATTTTTCATAAAAAAATAAATCAGCAAAAAAAATCTTTTAAAATTTTATGTAACAGGCAAACTTCTCACGTGAATTTTAAGTCTAAGATCACGAAAATCCGACAAAAACTGGTGATGTTATTAGGCACCGAGTGAAAATTGCTCTGTTTTTCACATATCTCTAAGATTACACTAGTTTACAAGAAAAATGAAGTTACGAGAAAAAGTGTTTTCTAGATTAATTTTGGGTCGCTGAATACGAAAATAATACTCTATTTCTCTTTCAAAGAAGTTCGAGTTAAAAAAAAAAGTTTTTCTTTTGCTTCCGCTTTTTTTGTTTTTGCTCTATTTTTTATCACAGAATTTTTTTTTTCATATTTTCAGAATCAATTTTAACAATTTTAAGGTAATCGCGATAAGCTAAGAAGAAAGGTGTTTCCTCAGTTAATTTTGGATCGCTGAATACGAAAACCAAGTCCATTTTTTTTCAAAGAAACATTTTCAAGATTTCTTTGAAAAAGATGTTTTTGGGCACTATTTTAGTTATTTGTCGATATCTTGTTCAAATAGGATCCGATCGAAACAGTTCGAAAGGTATTGATGTGACCTTTCCGAAAATGTATAATATGCGTAGATCAAATCTCGACAAACATATGATTACGGCTTAAAAACCAACTGTCAAAATTCTCTTTGAAATGAAATTTCAGATAAACTGTTACCCGCCAATCAGAGATGTTCATAGTAAACAAAAGAAAAAAGTTTTCTCTTGCATTAACTGCTATGAACTGCGTTTAGCCAGTAACGGTTTGTCCGGAATTTTCTTTCAAAGAGAATTTTGACAGTTGGCTTTAAGGCCGTAATCGTATGTTTGTCGAGAAATGTACATTTATTATGATTACAATCGACCAAAGTAAAAAAAAGTCTAATATTCGACATTTTTTTAAAAAAAATGCATATGGGTCATTCTATGCGAAGTGATCAAGGCACGTGTAATCGACCTCCACGGATTTGAACAAAATTTAGAGGAATTGTTCATCTAGGGCCAATATATAAAAACCCAAATTTTTGTGACAATTGAACCACCCCTCGGGTCATGGGAGCACCCCCCGTTTTGGCAAATTGCTAAAACTCTTGATTTTCTTTTGATCATATCTCAGGTTCTATTTACTCTAGAATCAAACCACAAGATGGCTTTTGAAGAAAATTGTTCAAGGAATCTATAAAAAATATTATTTTTTACCGACAGTGTTGCCAACTATACCATTTTTTCAGTTAAATATTGAAAGTTAATTTTTCTCTCAATACGTATATTTTAATTTTGAAAATTTTAATGCCATCGCGTTCCTCAGACATTTTTACATAAAAAACGCTTTTAATCCACCTAACAGTGTGATGAGACATTTCTTATAACTCTTATCACTCTCTTCGGATATTATATCGTTTGAGAACATTTAGAACTTGAAGCTTCGCGATGTTTTTGATAACACATACTACATGGGATAGTGGCAGGACTCAGAGAATCGCTCAAATCAGCATAGGACAACATCAGTGCTAGAAATCTCAAACCAAATCAATGGGAAAGCGAAAAAATGACCCATTATATAGACATACAAACGAATTATTGCTAGTGCTCTGTTAATAAAACATCTAAATTCCTCAATCAATGCATTGTGGTGGGAAAACTGAATTTTCCTAAAGGGGTTATGTATATTGTACTGAGTCAAAAAAAAAACATTTAGCCTATACATATAATTGGTCATACAACAAAAATAAAATTCTCATCAAAATCGATCAGGACCTGCTAGAGTCGAATGTAAATCGTCATTTTTCATAAATTTCTCTCTACATTCGGAAAGTGTTATCCTCGTTATTAATCATATTACGTTTTCGTCTCAACTTGACGCATTTCCAAAATAAAAACCCGTTTTAATCCACCTAATGGTGCAATTGTGCTTTTCTCATTTGTCCAGACTACGATTCCATGGCTGGTTATGTTCAATACAATGGTGGAAATGAATATTACATGTTCAGTACAATTTTCACATACGAACAATGGATCGACAGCCACGATCTTGAGATACTATGTGATACTGAAACATCGCTTGAAACCAGCGGCGGATCATTTAGAAAGATCCGGGTCCTGCATAAAACTTTCAACTTGTTAAGAAATTTTAAACTAGTTTTAATTTTCAAGTAGCAACCCCTCACTGCATACTCGCTCCGGGCCGGTATGTTCACATTTTTTCCACATACACACACATACATACACACACAGACATTTTCCGAACTCGACGAACTGAGTCGATTGGCATATGACACTCGGCCCTCCCGGTCGCGATTAGTTTGACGAATTTTAGAGTGAATGAGAAAGGCAAAAACATTTTTAGCAAATTTTGAAAGTTATGCATTTTTTTTGGTGAGCAGTTCTATGTTTCATAGACATTAAATCAATTTCAACTTCACTTCCTATTAAATAAAGACCCTTATTACAGTACATCTCTACAAAAGCGAGCTCAATTTGAAAAGAAATCTGAGGATTATTATTGATTACAGAACTCTGGAATTTTCTATTGGAATGTTTTCAGGCAGGAATTTGATATTGATGCTATTAGACAACTGTGAAATCAAGACCAATAGATCAGTTACATATCAGGAAGGACCCCATTCCGACAATTTATCAAAAGTCCTCATGATGTTTACAACAACAGGTTATCAATCTACGGATCAGATAATTGTTATTGTAATATTGAATTAAATCAGTCTGCAGCAATAAATTTTCAACTTCAATCCAATTTATTTTTTTGGTTTGGGGGGGGGGGGGTTGTATGGTGTTAAACCCCAAAACCTTCTCTTGGCTACGCCGTTGCTTGGAGTTATTTATTTCGCTTTCCATTTTCCGATATGTTTCAGATCGATCCGATGGTTAGAAGTTAGAAAAATTGCAGTCAGAAGGTTCGCACAAATGAACATTTTTGCACTGATAAGTTATCAAGTTCCTTCCAGATAACTTGGAAGTGTTCGGTGATTATTTCTAGCGGTTGTAGATAGTAAAATGAAATACAAAATTCGTTTTATCGAAATAATGTTTAGCTTATTTCAATGGATTATTACTATATTGAACAATAAATAGGCGAGAAAGAGTAATCAACAAACAACAAGCCATAACTTTTAAAGTATTCAAAATAGATATTTAAAGTCTTTAGTAAAGTTATTCGCAAAAGTAAGAGCTACAAATTTGCTGAAGACATCATTTCGATGTAATCACTTCCAAGAAAATTTGTGAAAATATCTCACTCATAGGGAGATTAATCAGCAAAAGCACAATACCAAAAGAAAGGGCATATTGCCGCCATTAAATTCTCCGAAGATACTATTGACCTAAAATAAGCCGTTTTGGCGTTAATAATAGATTACATGTTTTTGGTCATATTTCTGGCAATGGGAAATGATAAAAATCTTTCGTCCGCCTTTAATGTTAATTATCTCTTTTGATAATAGTCCGATTTCAACAATCTATAGCTTGTTCGAAAGGTATTTGTTAAAGTTGTCTAAAAACATATAAATTGTTAATCTATAATGTCAATTTCGGCAGATAATTTAAAAAAACTGTAAAAAACGCCATTTTTACGCATTCAAACATTCATATCTTGGAAACTAAACATCAGAATCAAAAACAAATTAATAGCGTTTATACTGTTTTTTAGTTCTTTCATTTAAAATTGGTTTGGATAAGATCGGTTCAGCCATTGCTGAGAAACACGAATGAGAATTTGTCCGTTACATACACACACACACACAGACACACACACACACACACACACAGACATTGTCCCAAATCGTCGAGCTGAGTCGATTGGTATATAAGACTCGGCCCTCCGGGCCTCGGAAAAAATCTTGAAAGTTTGAGCGAATTCTATACATTTCTTTTATAAGAAATGTAAAACACTTATAATCTCAATATAATATGAGCGCATCCTGAGATACACCGTTTGGAAGAGAAAAAAACCGCAATTTCCCATATAAAATCGCAAGCGCGCAACACTAAAAAACCAACTTGAGTATTCTGAGTTCAAACATAATTTTTCGTGAAGTAGACGAGAAATGATGAAAAACTACGTATTTGGTTTGCTTCTAGCAGATCAGGGTCGATTTTTATGACAGTTTGAAGATTTTCTCAATTTTGGCTAATAAAAATGGATTTTTATATGGGAAAATCGGAGTTTTTCCCTTCAAAACGGTATATCTCAGGATGCGCTCATATTATATTGGGACGATAAGTGTTTTACATTTCTTACAAAAGAAATGTATAGGATTCGCTCAAACTTTGAAAACTTTTTCCAAGGCACGGAGGGCCGAGTCTCATATACCAATCGACTCAGCTCGACAAATTGAGACAATGTCTGTATGTGTGTGTGTGTGCGTGTATGTGTGTATGTATGTATGTACAAAATGTCATGTAATTATCTCAGCAATGGCTGAACCGATCTTAATGAAACCAGTTTCAAATGAAGAACCTAACGTCGCCGTTTGACACTATTATTTTTGATTTTCGATATGTTGTTTACTTTCTAAGATATGGGCGATTTTGACAAAACACAACAAGTTTTTTGCACATAACTTTCGAACAATGCAATATTACTGCAAATTTTCAGAATTAAAACTGCAAAACTGCACATTTATAGAAAGCTTGTAAAAATACCTTTCTAACAAGCTATAGATTGTCAAAATCCGTGCACGAGCGGCGGAGATATTAAACATTTTGTATTTTTATTCCTTGCTTACCAATTTCCACTAACTAAAAATGAGATTGTTTCATACAGAGTATTGCTTTACTGGTGTTTTAGGGGCAAAACTAAACCGATTTTGAATATCGGGGTATGAAAACACATTTACGTGATTCAAGGAATTCGATGTTGAGAACATTTTGTGAATTACCTTTATAGTAAATTAACTATTTCTCAAAAATCAAGTTCACTTCAAAGACAAAATAATGTGTTGATAAAGAAACAGTGAGTTCTAGTATTTATTCCTTGGATTAGGCATTGCGTTCAATCATGAAGTAAATGTTGGATGGTATATCAATACACAGATCAACAAGTAATTCACCTAGTAGTGAGATAAAAGATTTCTCATATAATTATACTCGTGACGTCACTGAAAGCAACTGTATGTTTGAAGCCCAAAAATCTAGCGAAAATTTAGCTCTTTTGCAAGATTTAGGTTATACTGGTTATGGCGCAAAAATTACTACTTACATTATTTATGATAAGAATGTAAGAAATCAATATATCATAATAATATACCTATAAAAATAATGTCACTGCATTAACCATCATTTGCCATTCCTCACACGCCCCCCCCCATCTCTCTCTCTCTCTCTCTCTCTCTCTCTCTCTCTCTCTATTTCTCTCTCTGTCTCTCTTCTATCGCATCTATCTAGCTATTTCTGTATCCATTTCTAAGTTGTGTGATAAGATCTTCTGCCAATCTGAAATATTTATTAATTGTAATTGCGAAGGTTTGTATAGGGGTATACGCCAACTTTGACACCTGCTGCTACGAAGGCTATAAGCAAACTGACTATACCACCTTTTCCTACTCTTACTAGGAACTCTAAATTGAATTATGGTTAGGGTCCCAGGTCAAAAAATGCCGAATTCTCATCTTTACATGGCTCCAAAGAAGGCGTGGGGTACATTTGTACCCCAGTGCAACGTTCTAGGGTTAATCTGTCCATTATTAATTTTGTGATGAATCAAGAAATTCAGCCGAATCGAAATGCGTATCATTTTGAAATTGTTTTCATTCACTTGTTCCGTTCCACTGTACATTTTTCCTTATTATTATGTTCATTTCAGGGGTGCGCGACGTTTGGCATAAATACATTAGGCATACATACGTTAGGCATAAGTACATTTGTACCCCAGGGTACGGTTGCCGTTAGTGTTTCGTCAGTTTTCGTGCTGTCAGTGGAAATGTGATTCGTGACAATACCAGTTTAAATATTGGTTGTTTTACTACGTAAGTAAAAATTAGTATTATATTATCGTTTTTAATCATTTATTCAATTAATTTAAATTAATTTACATTAACATTTTTGCTGATTTTTATTGTTTTGTTGTTTACTTTTTATAGTTTTTCAAAACAATGGCTCGCAAGTATAATTTGTGCACAGTAACTGCTGCAACAGTATCATTGCGTGTTACCAATGTATTGTTGGTCAGAAATATTTTTTTCATTTCAATTTCCACCCCATTTCGTGGTTTTTTTTTTTCCAAAACCCGATTTTTAAACTAATGCTCTTCCAAATAATTGCATATTTTTTTAAAAAAAATATCTAAATTCCATTTGATAGCGTTCTAAGACCATTCTTTCAATTTTTAGAATAATTTGATTTTTTCAAATCGAATGAAAATTCGCAAAGTTATGGTAATTTCTATGAAAAAAGTCAAAACCGCGATTTATTCAATTTTTATTTTGTTCAAACCAATTTATGTATCATTGATTTAATAAATTTGGTACTTTCACTTACACAGCTGTTTTCGCAATTAAAAAACGGAGAAAATGATGTATTATGCATATCCTTTGTTTGCAATTTTACCTACAAAAATTGCGATCAATCGCGTGGGGTATACTGCCCATGATCGCATATTTGTCCCGTTTTATATGGGATTTCCTATCTTTATGGGACTGATTTGCGATCATGGGAAGTATATATTTACCCCAGTGCAACGTTCTAAGGGTTAAAAACGAGTCATAAATATATTACTGGTTTTCATTGACGACCGTCGTAAAAATTCTTTTAAAAAATTTCTATATATCTATGATTTGGGAGCCTTAAACCTACACCAACATATTTCAGAGCAACTTTTACTTATATTAGCAGATTTATTTTCATGAGGTAAGCGATACAACTGCGTGGAATGTGTCAAAAGCAAATCAAATGATTTCCCTTCGAATTTCACATGAAAATCTATTAAAACATAGTTCGTGTGGTATTTCAAGTTATATTCATACAACTTTCATATGAATACGACATTTTTTACCACTGAATGTTGGTTGCCATGCTGTTGAGTCGCATAGCATGAGCACAGAGAACAGAAGGCCATCTTCAGCATTCAACTTGTGTAAAATCTCCATATCCATATCCAGGTGCGCTACTGTCGTTATGTTTTTTTTGTGGCTGAGTTTGACAGAATTGACAGCGGTTATTCCTCTACCCAGTCAAACTAGTCCGGAACTGGTTCGGACTTCCAGCATGAATTCCAGCTCAAATGCATCAACCGATAGAGTCGGTATCGGTTGTTTTCTTTGAGCAAGATTCCATATTGAATCCATTAAGGATTTCCAGTTCCGGAATGGATTTGACAGATAGTTAGGATAGGTTGGTGTGGCGGTGCTAGCGTTTATCGTATATTAATTCAAATGCTTACACACGTTTTGCCTTTCTCATATAAAGAAAGGCTATGCAATCACTGTAAAAATCGGCTTTTTAACCGAGACCCGGAGGGCCGAGTGTCATACACCATTCGATTCAGTTCGTCGAGATCGGCAAATGTCTGTGCGTTTTTTTTTTTTTTTTTTTTTACAATGGAGAAGACCTTTATGTCCTAGCCCAGTACACGTGCTATTGGTAGGGTCCAATCTACCGCACGGGGTGCACTGGGGGCGTGTCGGACTCGAATGGTGACCAGCCATTAATACCGACTAAACTCCATTGGGCTCCGCCATCATTCCTCCCAGGAACTACCTCTCGGTATTACTTCTGGGGGGATGGCTGTACTAAATGTACTCATTCACTCTCACTCACGCGTTCATACATCCTGTATGAGGCTTACTTGGGTGCTCTCTCAATCGCACTTTGATTCACTCTCAAACACTCCCACATGAGGCTGACTTTTGTGCTCACCTTTTACGTTCCATGCGAGGCTGACTTGTGTGCTCACCCTATCACCTGATTCACTCTCAATCGTGCCACTCTATTGTACCTTTGTCACTCCCTCTGGCATCCCATGTGGGACATTTTTCTTAGGCCCCACTTCTGACATACCATGCGAGGCTGACTTTTGTGCTCACCTTTTTCATTCCTTGCTAGGCTGACTTTTGTGCTAGCCTCTACCAACCTGTGAGGCTGACTTTTATGCTCACCCTTAACATGCAATGTGAGACTGACTTGGATGCTCACCCTTTCATTCCTCTGCCACGCCATGAGGCATCGATAGCTTAGTTCCAACATACTACGCTACGACCCTCCCGTCTTGGCATGAGGCAGTCCACTTATGCGCCTATACACTCACTCTTCTGTCTTGCTTCGGGGTGGCTGGGTTTACCCCTTACGCGGTTGCC
This sequence comes from Topomyia yanbarensis, assembly GCF_030247195.1. Classification (NCBI taxonomy): domain Eukaryota; kingdom Metazoa; phylum Arthropoda; class Insecta; order Diptera; family Culicidae; genus Topomyia; species Topomyia yanbarensis. The sequence continues at coordinate 85,282,395 of NC_080672.1, read as the reverse complement.
ATTCGCTGCGCCAACCTGCCTCGGCATGAACAGACCATTCACTCTCTTATTTTGCGCTTGGCCTTTTTCGCTCCAGCTAACCAATCACTAGTTAGCCGTGCCCGCCGTCTGTTGCTCGGTTCGCCAGATTACCTGTAGCCTACTGGCAATCTGGATGGTAGCAGCCGAGACTGCGTTCCACTTCTCCACCGTTTGACACATCCGCTGGATAAGGGTATCCGGGGTTGTGTCCCAGCCACAGACGTCAAGCATTGCTCTTCTTTCGACGTCGAACCGATGACATACGAACAGTATGTGTTCGGCAGTTTCATCTACACCTGGGCAGTCCGGGCAGACTGGGACCTCCGCGTGCCCGAACCTGTGGAGGTACTGACGGAAACAGCCATGGCCTGACAGGAATTGTGTCAGGTGGAAGTGAACTTCCCCATGGGGTCTTCCCACCCAGCTCGATATGCTAGGTATCAGCCGGTGGGTCCACCTACCTTTCGAGGAGTTGTCCCACTCACGCTGCCATCTGGCGACCGAGGTCACCCTGGTGCGCTCGCGGGCTCCCCTATTTCCACGTAGCTCAAAGCACTCCTCATCCTCCCGAATGACCAGCCCGACTGGCATCATGCTCGCTATCACGCAGGATGCATCGTGTGATACCGTGCGGTAGGCAGATATCACTCTGAGGCACATCACGCGGTAGGTGCTCTCCAGTTTCTGTAGGTAACTGGTTACCCTCAGTGCTCTTGACCATGACGGGCCGCCGTACCTGAGGATAGATACGGCAACGCCTGCCAGTAACCTACGTCTACTGGCGCACACCTTTGAACTGTTGGACATCATTCTCGATAGTGCCGCAACAGCAGTCGACGCTCTCTTGCACGTATAGTCGACATGGCTGCCGAAGGTCAGCTTGTCGTCTATAATGACTCCGAGAGACTTCAGACTTCGCTGTGAAGTGATCGCGACTTCTCCCACATGGATAACTGCATGTTGTGCCGACTTGCGGTTGTTGACGATAACTACCTCCGTCTTATGATGAGCGAGCTCCAGGCCTCTCGCGCTCATCCATTCCTCCACCGTGCTAATCGTGTGTTCTGCGGTTAGTTCTACCTCAGGAATTGACTCCCCGTAGACCTCCAAGGTTACGTCGTCGGCAAAGCCGACGATCTTGACCCCAGGAGGGAACTTCAGTCTCAGAACCCCGTCATACATGTGGTTCCATAGCACCGGGCCTAGGATCGAGCCCTGCGGGACTCCGGCGGTAATCGGAACCCTTTTCTGACCGGCATCGGTCTCGTATAGCAGTACGCGGTTTTGGAAGTAACTTTCCAGGATCCGGTACAGACCCACCGGTAGGCTAAGCCGGTGTAACGAGAGCGCGATGGCATCCCAGCTTGCGCTGTTGAATGCGTTCTTCACGTCAAGTGTCACTAACGCACAGTATCGAATACCTCGCCTTTTTCGTTGGATCGCTATCTCGGCAGTATTTATCACTGAGTTGAGAGCGTCCACTGTGGACTTACCCTTCCGAAAGCCAAACTGGTTGCTTGACAGACCGTCCGTACCTTCCGCGTACGGGGTGAGCCTGTTGAGGATGATCCTCTCAAGCAGTTTGCCAGTCGTGTCTATCAGACAGATTGGTCTGTACGCCGATGGGTCGCCTGGCGGCTTCCCGGGCTTCGGCAACAGCACCAGTTTCTGCCTTTTCCATCTATCGGGGAAACGGCACTCGTCAAGGCATCTCTGCATAGCTAGCCTGAACATGTTCGGGTTCGCTATGATCGCTGCCTTGAGAGCGTTGTTTGAAACTCCATCCGGCCCTGGAGCTTTGTTCATTGCTAGGGATTTAGCCACTGCGAGTAGTTCTTCATTCGTCACTGGAGCCACCATTTCGACCGTGCCCGCACTGTCTCGTAGTGCAGGTGGCCAGGGGCTTGTGGCTCGAGACGGGAAGAGTACTTCGATAATCGTTGCCAACCGGTCCGGAGACCGTTCTGGGGGTGAGGAGCCCCCTTTGGTCTTGGCCATCACAATCCGGTAGGCGTCACCCCACGGATTCGCGTTGGCACTCTCACACAGATTGTCGAAACACGCTCTCTTGCTGCTCTTAATAGCCTTGTTAAGGGCCAATTTCGCAGCTCGAAACACTTCACGGCGGTTCTCTCTTGCATCCTCGGTGCGAGCTCTTTGCATCCTACGTCTAGCTCTGAGACAGGCTGACCGTAGAGCTGCAATCTCGGCACTCCACCAGTATACCGGGCATCTACCGTTTCTTGGCAGTGTTTTTCTCGGCATAGTGGCGTCGCACGCGCGTGATAGAACAGCTACCAGCGCATCCCCGCTTAGACTGTCGGTGTTGGCCTCCAGTCCCAGGGCCGCGGTGAAAGCTTCGCTGTCGAAGTGATTGGACTTCCACCCGCGTACCTGACAGGGATCTCCCGCCCTCGGATGCTGCACACCATAGTTGATCTTAAAGCGGATTGCTAAGTGATCGCTATGGGTGTAGCCTTCGTCTACCCTCCATTCCATGCCTGGAGCCAGACTCGGGCTGGCAAAGGTCAAATCAATCCACGCCTCCACTCCGTTTCTACGGAATGTACTAGCGGAGCCATCATTAGCTAGCACAGTATGGAGTTTCGCAAACGCTTCCATTAGCGCTTGACCCCTGCTATTTGTACAGCGGCTGCCCCACTCCACTGCCCAAGCGTTAAAGTCTCCCGCTATTACTACCGGTTTCCGGCCCACGAGGTCCGACAAGAGCCTGTCGATCATCTGGTAGAACTGTTCTATTGACCACCTTGGTGGGGCGTAGCAGCTGCAATAGAACACACCATTGATCTTGGCAATCGCCACACCCTCGGCGGAGGGGTGTATTACCTCTTGAACCGGGAACCTTCCCGTTGTACAGATTGCCACCATTCCAGACCCGTCCGACACCCAATTGCCGTTGCCGGCAGGGATACTGTACGGGTCTGATAAGAGGGCGACATCTGTCCTCGACTCCGAGACCGACTGCCACAGCAGCTGTTGTGCTGCTGCACAATGGTTAAGATTTAGCTGTGTGACTCTCACGGCTTCTTCTTATTTAACTCGCCGAAGGGACACGAAGGTCCGCCCATAGCATGTTTATGGGCTTGCTTCTTAGCGGTGCAGATAAGGCACTTGTGTGCCTTAGTGCACCCCCGCTCTTTATGCCCCTCCTCGCCGCAGCGACGACATAGCTTGCTCCTATCTATGCCTTTGCATTCGTATGCTTTATGGCCGGATTCGAGGCACCGATAGCACCTATCCACTGAAGGCGGCTGGGGTATACTAATAGGGCATACCGACCAGCCGATCTTCAGCTTCCCTTTCTCGGTTACCTTTTTGGCATCCGCATTCAGTAGCCTGAGGTAGGCTACTTGGGTGCCAGAGGGTCCGTCTCTCAATCGCACAGAGGCCCGCTCGAGAAATGTCTGTGTGTATGTATGTGTGTGTGTATGTGTGTGTGTCATTTAAACTCACACAATTTTCTCAGAGATGGCTGAACCGATTTTCGCAAACTTAGTTTCATCTGAAAGGTATAACGCTCCCATAAGCTGCTATTGAATTTTTAGTTGATCCGACTTCCGGTTCCGGAGTTACGGGTTGAAGAGTGCGGTCACACAGCAAATTCCCATATAAACTGGTACCACCATGATGTTCAAATGATGTAAAACATATTAAAATTGATGTAACATTACTCTAGTTTGCGGGTCTGGATCACTAATGATCAATCAAAGCAGCTTTGACCACATTGGCCACCTATGACGGTTTATGACGCCCCCGGGGAACCCGCCAAGTTCCTAAGCTAATATCACACCCATTCCCCAACGAATTCTCTACCGATTTTTACAAACTTGATTTCAAATGAAAGATACAGTAATGCCATTGACTGCTGCTGAATTTCATTCGGTTCTGACTCTTGCTTCCGGAGTTACAGGGGTGTTAGTAAGGATACACTGGAATTTCCCATATAAATCGGTACAATCGTAATACCTCAGAGGCTAAAAACTATTGAAATGGTCACCAAATTACTTCTAATCGCAGATCTAGATCACTGATTGCCAATCAAACATTCTTTGAATATATTGTCCACTATCGACGATTCCGGAAGTCCGGAATTCCGGGCATATTCCACAATTAAAGTCACATCGGTTCTTCGGTGATGACTGAACCGATTTTCTCAAACCAAGTCTCAAATGGAAGGCAAAATATGCAGTTGAGTATTACGTCGCCGCCCCTCCTCCCCCCGCCTTGCCCTTACACCTCCCTCCTTCATCACTCCCCTCCCCTTGGACCACCCTCACGCCCGCATTTCCTTCATCCACCCCGTATACCGAAATAAGATGAAGGATTTCTGACGCATCCTCCACTCTCACTCTACTAACCCCCCATTCCCTCCACTTTCAAACCCATTCCACCAACATTTCAAAATATAATTACATGAAGATAACATTGAACTCATGCTGATTAAGGTAATTAAATACTATTCTTTTGCCTTTCTCATATAGAAAGGTTATGCAATTGCTCCAAAAACCGACTTCCTAACCGAAGCCCGGAGGGCCGAGTCTCATATAACATTCGACTCAGTCCGCCGAGATCGCAAAATATCTGTGTGTATGTATGTGTGTTTGTATGTGCGTATGTTTTTTTTTTTTTTTTTTTTTTTGAGAGCAGTAAAAAAAAATTCAGAAAAACCCTGAGTGAGGAAAAATGTACAAAAACCCCATTGTCAGGGAACGGGTTTGGGCTGCCATCACCCGACCCGCTAAAAACCACTGCTCTTGCCCGGAACCTGATTCCTCCCCGGCACTACCTTACGGCATTACTTCGGGGAGGGGTTTTTATGTGCATAGCACGCACTCTAATTCAACTGCTTACTAGTTCGTTTCTTCCGTAGGGTGACAGCCCCACTCCTCTACACACCACCAATTCTCTACCATCCACACAGACTGGCAAGCTCTGCATGGCAGTTGGGAAGCTGGCTGTGAGTCGAGGCTTAGTACTCCTCCCCTACGAGTACAGTCTGAGCGGCAAACTTCTGACTGTCTATTTCACCGAGCCCTGCGGCTCGCTTGTGCCGGTTAGCACCGCAACTCCCTTCTCGCACCATTCAACGCCGTTTACTCTTTGAGCACCAGACTTGTTCGCGAACTACTCGGTCTAGTCCCCGACGATGGACCTAGCCTACTCCGACGGAGAATTCCCCGGCGAGAGAAGTTCTCCCGAAACCGAGCCAACCAACCAGATGTCGAGGTCAGTTCGGCGATTCCGGTGGAGCAGAGCGTCCGGTTCGCTGATGCCCCGACGACCTGCGACTGGTGGTATTTCGTCGCGGTCTACTCAGTCTAGTCCCCGGCGGTGGATCTAGCTTACGCCGACGGAGAGTTCCCCGGCGAAGGAGGCTCCCCTGGTACCGATTCTTCTTTTGTTTTAGCACCACAATTTCATGAGCTCTTTGGCTTCCTCTCGTTCCGTTTCGCCCGATCTACTCGATCTAGTCCCCGGCGGTGGATCTAGCCTACTCAACGGGCCATACAGTAGGTGCTGAGGTCTATCCGGCGATTCCGGTTGGAGCGTAACTTCCGGTTCACCGGCGCCCCAGCGACTCACTGCTAGCTCTGCGACGCGGTCTACTCGGTCCAATCCCCGGCGGTGGATATAGCCTACTCACGAGCTACCCGGAAGGATGTCGAGGTCGGTTCAGCGATTCCGGTGAAGCTTGACGTCCGGTTCCCAGGCGCCCCGACGACCCAACTCGGTGCTACATCACGCACTACTCAACTGGTCCCCGGCGGTGGACCTAGTCTACACAGTTGGAGAGTTCCCCGGCGGCGGAATTTCTCTCGAAACCCGATTTGCGGTTTCTTGTTGGTCTCTACGCCACTTCCTCTGCAACTCGGAGAGTATGCTCGAGACCACTCTGTTGACAGCGTCCCAGGTATGTTCGTCACGGCACATCTCTTCGACGATATTGTCCGCTGTCATACCAGGTATACCCCTACGAACTTCTTCGAATCTAGGGCATTCGAAGACCACGTGTTCCGGTGTCTCCTGCACGGTCGCACAACCCGGGCAAAGGGGTGACGAAGCATGTCCAAACCGATGCAAGTACTTCCGGAAGCATCCGTGCCCGGACAAAAACTGCGTCAAATGGAAGTTCACCTCTCCATGCTTCCTATGTACCCAGGCCGATACATTTGGGATGAGTCGGTGGGTCCACCTTCCTTTCTCCGCGTTGTCCCACTCCTGTTGCCATTTAGCCAACGAGTCCGCTCGAACCTGTCTCCTAGCGTTACGTGCATTTCTCCGCTGATAGCATTCCACGTCCTCCGCCAGGGTAATGCAGATGGGGATCATCCCGGCGATAACGCATACTGCCTCCGACGATATTGTTCTGTAGGCACTCGCGACTCGTACGGCCATCAGTCGGAATGTCCTGTTTAGCTTTTCACGGTTCCGCTTGGTTTTCAGCGCAGCACTCCAGGCAGGAACCCCATATCGGAGTATCGATGACGAAACAGTAGATAGCAGACGTCTCGTGCTGCTTCTCGGACCGCCGACGTTTGGCATGATTCTCGCTATTGCGTTCGTTGCCTTCGCCGACTTTTCACAGGCGTAATCAACGTGGTTGTTGAAGCTCAACCGGTCGTCGATTATAACTCCCAATTGCTTCAATGCACGTTTCGATGCAATCACGTGCCCTCCGACGTCGATCTGCATCCGTTGGACCGATCTGCAGTTACTGACCAACAACACCTCCGTCTTGTGGTGAGCTATTTGCAGCTTGACCCCGTTCATCCAGCTCTCGATCGCGTCTATTGTCTCCGTCACCGACACCTCCACTTCTTCAAGTGTCTCACCCATCACCGTTAGTGACACGTCGTCCGCGAAACCTACGATTTTCACTTTCCTAGGCAGCTGCAGCGTTAACACCCCATCGTACATCCCGTTCCAAAGGGTTGGACCGAGAATGGATCCCTGAGGAACGCCCGCTGTGACGCGCAATGACTTCTGTCCTTCGCTCGTCTCGTACAGTAGCACTCTGCTCTGAAAGTAGCTCTTCAGGATCTGGCACAGATAGTCGGGAACCCTCATTCTATGCAGCGCTGCAGCGATGGCTTCCCAGCTGGCACTGTTGAACGCGTTCTTCACATCTATCGTGACCACAGCGCAGTATCGATCTCCTCTTCGCTTCTGTTTAGATGACTTCTCGGCACTCTCGAGCACTATCCGAATTGCATCCACTGTCGATGCTCCTTTGCGGAAACCAAACTGCATCTTGGACAGTCCGCGCTCACCTTCCGTGAATTTCGTCAACCTGTTAAGAATGATCCTTTCCAGGAGTTTTCCGAGTGTATCCAGCAGGCATATGGGTCTGTACGAGGTCGGGTCGCCAGGTGGCTTCCCTGGCTTCGGCAGCAACACCAGCTTCTGGACCTTCCACATATCGGGGAAGTTGCCTTCATTTAGGCACTTCTGCATCACTATCCTGAACATGTCCGGATATGCCAGGATCGCAGCTTTCAGTACCATGTTTGGTATTCCATCCGGACCAGGGGCTTTCTTTGGTTTTAGGCGCTTCGATGCTTCTACTAGCTCGTCGTTAGTCACTTGCCGATCCATGTTTGTTCCTTCTTCCTCGCCGTGCGGTGACGGTGGCCATATAGTTGGGTCGTGCTTCGGGAAAAGACCCTCGACGATTATCTTCAGCTTGCTCGGACACATTTCGGCTGGCGTCGTCGGACCCTTCATTTTCGCCATCACGACTCGGTATGCGTCACCCCAGGGATTGGCGTCTACTTCTCGGCATAGCTCCTTGTGGCACTCTGACTTGCTAAGTCTGATCTCCCGTTTTAGAGCGGCCCTAGCTTCCCGAAACGATGCCTTATGCTCTTCTCTATCTGGTTCCGACCTTGCTCTTTGGGCCCGCCTTCTGGCTCTGAGACAAGCAGCGCGTAACGTACTAAGCGTCTCGTTCCACCAGTAAGCTGGACGCCGTTTGTTGCGTGGTTCCAGTTTTCGCGGCATTGTGGCGTCACAAGCCGCCACAATCCTTCTTGTTAGGTCAGCCGCATCCACGTTCTCGATCCCGCCGTTCGGCCGAAGTGCCTCAACAAAGAGGTCTTTGTTGAAGGCTTTCGTCTTCCACTTTCGTTCGCCGGTCACCCTTCTCTGTACTGCCGCGGGGTTCCGTTGGCCGATACGGTAGCGAATCTCCTGGTGGTCACTATGCGTATACGTTTCGCATACTCTCCAATCCATGTTCGCCGTCAATGAGGGACTACAGAATGTGACGTGAATGTATGTGCGTATGTATGTGTGCATGTATGTAGGTATGTATGTATGTATGTATGTATGTATGTATGTATGTATGTATGTATGTATTTATGTATGTATGTATGTATGTATGTATGTATGTATGTATGTATGTATGTATGTATGTATGTATGTATGTATGTATGTATGTATGTATGTATGTATGTATGTATGTATGTATGTATGTATGTATGTATGTATGTATGTATGTGTGTGTATGTGCGGATTTGTTAACAAAATGTCCACATCGGTTTCTCGGAGATGGCTGAACCGATTTTTAGAAACTAAGATTCAAATGAAAGGTATACTATTCTCATAGGTTGCTATTGAATTTCATTTTCAACCGACATCTTGTTCCGGATTACGAGTTGAAGAGTATGGTTACAAAACAAAATTTGTTGATTTGTCCACATCGGTTTCTCGGAATTTTCTGAACCGATTTTGACAAACTTGATTTTAAATATCATCAGCTGCTATTGAATTTTGTGTGGATCCGAGTTCTGGTTCCTGAATTACAGGGTGATACGTACGATCACGCAGCAAATCTCGATTCTAACGAATTCTGCGATGAATGTAAAAAGGTAAAATGTTTGCCTTTCTCAATAGAAAGGTATTGCAATTGCTCTGAAAACCGACTTTTTAACGGAGGCCCGGAGGGCCGAGTGGCATATACCATTCGATTCAGTTCGTCGAGTTCGGCAAATGTCTGAGCGTGTGTATGTGTGTATATGTGCGTCTGTGTGTGTATGTGACCAAAAATGTCACTCATTTTTCTCAGAGCTGGCTGAACCGATTTTGACAAACTTAGTCTCAAATGAAAGATACAACGTTCCCATAGGCTGCTATTGAATTTTTGATGGATCCGACTTCCGGTTCCGGAATTACAGGGTGGTGAGCACGATCACGCAGAAAATGTCGATTTTAATAAATTCTGCAATGAATGTATAAAGCTGAATTTTTTTCCAAAATATGACCACAACTGCTTCGATTTGTAGTATTAGGTCACTAACATCCATTAAAAGTCTTTTTGGCCACATTGGCCACCATCATCGGTTCTGGAAGCCCCGGCGGAAGTATCCAAATTCAGAATAACAGTCACATCGGTTTCTCGGAGATGGCTAGACCGATTCAACCAAACTTAGTCTCAAATGAAAGGTGTTACGCCTTCATAAATGGTTATTTAATTTCATCCCGATCTGACTTCCGGTTCCGGAGTTACAGGTTGTGGCGTGTGATCACATAGCAAACTGTGATTCAAACCGATACTGCGATGAAAGCAAAAAACAACTTAAATTTGCTGTTCTAGGTCACCGACGGCCAACCAAACTTTCGTTGACTACATTGACCACCATAGACGGTTCCGGAAGTGCCCGGGAAAAGCGGCCATCTTTCAAAATTGACGTACTCACATCAGTTTCCCCGAAATGGTTGGGCCGATTTTCACAAACATTGTCCCAAATGATAGCTATAGTGTCCCCACAGATGTCTATAAAATTTCGTACGGATCGCTTGGATGCGTCCGGAAATATAGACTAATCCATCCGGTCACATATGAAATTCCCATATAAGCCGGAACTAAATTTTTTTTCAAAGGGGGGACCCCATGAAATTTCAGAAATCAAATTCGTTTTTGATGCCAAACATCTTTAAAATGCATGAAACGTCGAGATTTTATGTTATCTCGAAAATTGTTTTTTATGAAAATCGACTTTTTGGGACTGCCGATTTCGCACCTTTTTGCCTTTCTCATATAAAGAAAGGCTATGCAATCACTGTAAAAATCGACCTTTTAACCGAGGCCCGGAGGGCCGAGTATCATACACCATTCGATTCAGTTCGTCGAGATCGGCAAATGTCTGTGTGTGTATGTATGTGTGTGTGTGTATGTGTGTGTGTGTGTGTGTCATTTAAACTCACACAATTTTCTCAGAGATGGCTGAACCGATTTTCGCAAACTTAGTTTCATCTGAAAGGTATAACGCTCCCATAAGCTGCTGTTGAATTTTTAGTTGATCCGACTTCCGGTTCCGGAGTTACGGGTTGAAGAGTGCGGTCACACAGCAAATTCCCATATAAACTGGTACCACCATAATGTTCAAATGATGTAAAACATATTAAAATTGATGTAACATTACTCTAGTTTGCGGGTCTGGATCACTAATGATCAATCAAAGCAGCTTTGACCACATTGGCCACCTATGACGGTTCATGACGCCCTCGGGGAACCCGCCAAGTTCCTAAGCTAATATCACACCCATTCCACAACGAATTCTCTACCGATTTTTACGAACTTAATTTCAAATGAAAGATACAGTAATGCCATTGACTGCTGCTGAATTTCATTCGGTTCTGACTCTTGCTTCCGGAGTTACAGGGGTGTTAGTAAGGATACACTGGAATTTCCCATATAAATCGGTACAATCGTAATACCTCAGAGGCTAAAAACTATTGAAATGGTCACCAAATTACTTCTAATCGTAGATCTAGATCACTGATTGCCAATCAAACATTCTTTGAATATATTGTCCACTATCGACGATTCCGGAAGTCCGGAATTCCGGGCATATTCCACAATTAAAGTCACATCGGTTCATCGGTGATGACTGAACCGATTTTCTCAAACCAAGTCTCAAATGGAAGGCAAAATATGCAGTTGAGTATTGCGTAGCCGCCCCTTCCCCCCCCCCCTCCCCACCTTGCCCTTACACCTCCCTCCTTCATCACTCCCCTCTTCTTGGATCACCCTCACGCCCAGATTTCCTTCATCCACCCCGTATACCGAAATAAGATGAAGGATTTCTGACGCATCCTCCACACCCACTCTACTAAACCCCCATTCCCTACACGTTCAAACGCATTCCACCAACCTTTGCAAATTATAATCACATGAAGATAACATTGAACTCATGCTTATTAAGCTAATTAAATATTATTCTTTTGCCTTTCTTATATAGAAAGGTTATGCAATTGCTCCAAAAACCGACTTTCTAACCGAGGCCCGGAGGGCCGAGTCTCATATAACATTCGACTCAGTTCGCCGAGATCGCAAAATATCTGTGTGTATGTATGTGCGTATGTATGTATGTGTGTATGTGTATGTGTGTATGTATGTGTGTGTATGTGCGGATTTGTTAACAAAATGTCCACATCGGTTACTCGGAGATGGCTGAACCGATTTTTACAAACTAAGATTCAAATGAAAGGTATAATATTCCCATAGGTTGCTATTGAATTTCATTTTCAACCGACATCTTGTTCCGAATTACGAGTTGAAGAGTATGGTTACAAAACAAAATTTGTTGATTTTTCCAAATCAGTTTCTCGGAATTTTCTGAACCGATTTTGACAAACTTAATTTTAAATGAAAGGTCCATCAGCTGCTGTTGAATTTTGTGTGGATCCGAGTTCTGGTCCTGAATTACAGGGTGATACGTACGATCACGCAGCAAATCCCGATTCTAACGAATTCTGCGATGAATGTAAAAAGGTGATTTTTTTTCCAAAATGTAAACACAACTGTTGAATTTGTAGATCTAGGTCCCCAACAGTCATTCAAACTCTCTTTGGCCACACTGGCCACCATCGACGGATCCGGAAGCATCCAAAGTCAGAATAACGGTTATATTGGTTTCTCGAAAATGGCTAGATTTGCTCTACTTAGTCTCAAATGAAAGGTGTTGCGTCCCCAGAAACTGTTATTAAATTCCATCTCCATCCGACTTCCAGCACCGGAGTTACGGGTTGTGGAGGTCGATCACATAGAAAACTCCGATTCAAACCGATACCGCGATGAATGCAAAAAGGTGCTCTTATATATACTTACCAAGTGTAATAAGAATGAAAGACATTTCCATAAAGTTATATTGTACGAACCAGCTATTAAATCATAGTTTGGAGAAATGAGAAAGGCACAATTGCACCTCTAGGTGGATTAAAACAGGTTTTTCAATTTAATATTAATGTAGCTGTTTTTTCTTTTACAAAATTTTAGAACTCGAATAGTGATTTTTTCTTGTATATTTGTCATGTCATGTATAATAATAAAATGTAATATATTCATTTGAAAGCTTTTAATGAATATAAACAACGCAAACATTCACGTGTTCATGATTGAGAAAGGCACAATTGCACCGCTAGGTGGATTAAAACAGGTTATTTAAATATTTTTGTTCGATCATGGATGTCTGTTCTCTGTGGTATGAGCTTTCCACAAAACATTCATGTGAAAAACATACAGTGCATATCCATATGTAAAACGATTGATTTTGCCGATTCTTCTACTCATTAAATTTATAGGTAAAACTAAATTATATTCACGTGTAATTCATTTGGAAATCATAGCCAATGGAGTTTCTTATGATGTGTATGTGATTTTCACATAATGTTCGCAAGAATTCCTCATGTAAATCACATTGTTCATACTCTATTAGATATTGAAATGGCAAACGTATCCTTTTCATGTATTTTACAATTGAATTTAATTGTTTTCCACATGATGTTAACGTGTCTAGTTTTTTCAGTGTATGGAACGACTTAACCCATTATTGCCCAACCTACTATATATAGTAGGTGCTAAGAATAACTCCTATTACTCAAATAATAACGCAGAACAGGCATTATCAACGAGTCAATATTGTTCATATACTCCTGCAGAATATGTGTAGAGCAGTTTGAGTGGTTAAACCGGTGTTTATGTTTTGTTTTTAATCAATTTTCTCTTGAGGGGTTGCACATTTTTGTTAGTATGAAAAAAATCGAATTTTTGTGAATTAAATATTCTGAAACTACATACGCTGAGGAAAATTTTCTCAAAGTTTCATTAAGATCGGAATACTACAACTTGAGTTACAGCTATTCATAGACCGCTACCCATTGACCACTCTTAGGCGGTGCGTAGTGTTTGATACGCTAGACCGTTGACTCGCTGCGCCGACAGTAAAACTCGATTATCTCGGAGTTGTATTTTGTTGAAAAGTTCATCCGCGGCGATCACGATATCTCAGGAATCGATTAACCGATCAATCTTAGATTTTCACTGGTTGTTCCTTATTATATCAGCTACTTTGAGTACAAAAATAATTTTACTGGAATGACCACATCATTTTTCTTCGATCTGAAAACACAATTTGTGATGCGCGTGAAAAATAAGTTGGGCAATAATGGGTTAAACCTTGCGGCAACAGCTCATATGGTCAAGGCTCCCAAAATGGCAACCACAGGTGAATTTTTTTTTATCAAATTTTGTTTGACGTTTGACGGCTTGTTTCCCGTAAGTATATAACCTCTAATATTAAAAAATATGAATGGAGAGCCCAGTAAAAAGTTCCATGTCTGTCATTTATAAAAGTTTGTTGATGCTATTTGCATGATCTGAAAATGACTACAAGACCGTAAGGAGATAAAAATGTACACAAAATCCATATTTTCAACTTTTGCCTGGATCCACATTTTTCCATCGTAGTCTAATTTAAATTTGATGATATTGCTTGAAATATTGTGATAAATAAGGATAAATGCTTATTTTCAATTGTGAAGTAACGGAAACCATATAACTTGTAACGTGACAGATAAAAAATTGGAAAGTTTTGTGGACCACTAAAAGCATGTATACAATGTCTAACCTATATTTTTTATTACTACTTTGAGTCTACTTTTTGAAATTGAATTGTGAAAACCTAAAAGTTTTATTCATTTTTGAGAAAACACAGTTGATCTTATGTAACGTAACAGATGTTTTCTGATGCGAAGCAATTCCATCAAGTCTGATTCAATTACTTCAAAATGGTGACCATCTTCGATTCTGATGAAACCTTTTACGTTTCATCTTTAGCATAAGCATAAGCATAAGAGATCGCCCGTAGTTGCTACTCCGTTATTGACCAGAACCAAATTAGGTTGCAAAATGTTCATTGGAACAACATGCTTGGGAATAACATGATGAGCCACATTGTACAAGCCATTCTGATCCCTGCATGCTGATCAATACCGACGCCGGCCACGTCCGAATGCAGATCTTCTGGAAAAGGAAGGAATGTTAGTCCGATACATGTCGCTACTAGAGACTGAGAAATCCTCCGCATCTCCACATGTATCACGGGAAGGGGAGAGTTGTTAGTAAGTGTGCCAATAGCGTTAGCATATAATAATTGCTCTGGGCAGCCGGCAGCCGAGAATTTGGGAAATTTATCATTTGTTGTATTAATACGATTAGCAAAATAAGCAACTTGTACTCCAGATAGCCGGCTATAAGGAGCACTGCTTATATTTTGTTAATAATATTCAATCACGCGACAATTTTTTTCATGGTTTCTATCGTGTCGGTGCTGATTCTACCCGGCGATCGTTTGAATAAAATGAGGAAACTTATACAGAAGATTCCTAAGACTCTTCCATAGTTGTCGCGGAGTTGGTGGTTTGGAAGGGAATGGGGTCTACGATTCGCTCCAAGCAAGTGATGCGACCTGTAAAGCATAGTTCATTAGATAGTAGTTTAGTTAGTTTTCGAGAACACGATAGCTCGAAAAAGAAGATCTTATTTAGTTTTTGGTTCTTTTTAAACTCTGGGTAGCCGTAATGGGCCGAATCACTATTTATTGCGACATTATTTAAACTAATTTCGCTATTCCTTCTCTAGGATATATTTTTGGGTTGCAAACTACCGAGTGATAACACGTTATATAGACAAAGAGTTATGATAGCTCGAGATGTTATAAATCAACGAAAGTATTTCCTATTTTCGTTATCTGATTGTTTGTGAAATACACTGCCGTTCTACGCACAATTTTCCCATGTATATAGGGAATCCCATAGAACGTGGGACAAACATGCTTCTAACTGCAGTACACGTATACGAACGATTATATCGAACATTGAAGGGAAATACAGTGGATCGTTAACCTGATGCACGGGCTTGTTACCAATAACGGAGCTTGAAATTAGATTCATTAAAACAGACGCGGCGATTTTTCAGTACGGATCAACCCGCGATCATCGATACCAGTCAAATCAAAGTCCCAGTGGAGCCGACCTCCGAACAACTATTCATTTTTACGTTATTGTCTTCTCGGCTAGATCCGTTCGCACCCTCTCGTTCTGGCACTATCGGCTGAAGGCCGATAGCACCCTGTCGTCGCCGGTCGAAGGACCAAATGTCGTCAATAGACCTAGACTCACATGGAGGCATGAGATAGAATTGAAAGCTAACCAATGAATATGACAGCAAAACACTTATTCTTCGTGCTGAAATAACGGAAGGTAATTGCCAACCGGTCCCTGATCCCTCTCGCGAATTGTCAATTCTCAAACCTTAAATATGATTGAAGTCATCATTCCACACATGGCCTTGTGTTTTCCCTAAGCACAATGAATGCTCTGTGGATCAGTTCCCCCGTAGAAATTAGTTTTTGCTCAGTCCAAAGAAAAGTTGGCCGACAGATACGTGCTCCCATACAGTGCCATCACATCAACGAACTCCCAAAATTTACATGCGACAAAATATCTGCAATCCCTAATATAAAAGAATCAAATCTCTACTCATTTGCAATAAAATAAGAAAGTTAAAAAAACAGTTGAATATCCAAGGCACCGCCGATGAAACACCCAATAAAAATAGGTGACAAGGGACGCGGACGAAATCAGCTGAGCACCGACCGGCTGGTTTGCCATCTATTTTTCGGGCGAAGAATTTTGGGGCGACACCTTGTAGTCGCTAGTCGCTGGTAAAACGCCAATTATGCGAATATGACAATTTTTCTTATTGCCGCATTTTTTCCACTTTTCGGATCGATTTTTTTTCTCTGAAAAACCATTTTTCACTATTTTTAGAATGTACACTGTGTTACTAGAGATTTTCTGTGCACTTTTATTGTCATTGCATCGGGAATCGACGGCCCGTAATGCGAGGAAAAGATTTTTTTCATTTGCCGGAATTCGATTTTCGCAAACTGTTACCACTCGCGTCAGTCGAAAATATACCGAAAAATGCTTTTATAAGCCACTTCACTTTGTATAATCGTTAAATTGCACCGTTATTTACACTTTCGATAACCGGGAGGCAGCAAACTATGCCAAAAAAATCCCGAGTAATCTTTTACGTTTCATCTTTATGGGAGACTAAATATTTTGCATTATTAAACAAACAATTTTTATTCAAGAGTAATATTTAAAAAATGATTTTTTGGTTAACGAAAACGTAAAAACTGAAGGAACTGTAATTAAATTATTAGGAAGTTATTAGTAAGGAAGCATTTTTAACTTATTTCTTAGTATTGGCCAGTCATAAATATAATTTTTTTATACAATACTAATACTAAATATAATTTTGAAGCAAAATGCTCTTAAGAAAAATTTTCCGAAATATTTTGATTTTTTTTTCTTCAACAAAACTATCTAGTAGTGAAAATACGCCCTTTTTAATAAACAACTCACAGATCCCAAACGCAAAAACATAACACGTTTAAAATTTAATTGCAAATAAAAAATGTTTAAAATAGCATTGCATTGTGGAGAAAATAACAATAAAAGGTTTTAACATATTTCAAAAATTCTTTTAAATTTTAAACTTAAATTTTTGACTTTAATGTAATTTTTTTTCTTTAAATAATTTAGTTATAGAATGTATTTCAAAATAGTTTTTCAATTCAAAATTCTCATGAAAAATTGTGCTTCAAAATGCAGATGTTTTTAAGTTTTTTTAGATTTTTTTCGACATTACTTCGTGAAATTACGACCTTTTTATAAGTTATTCACGTTTGTTCATCAAAACCAATATGTTTTTATAAATATACATGAAATTTCCCGTTAATACTCAGTTCCCAGTTCAATGATGATTTGTGCACGACTGTCTCGATATGCTTGCTGTAATAAAAATATAGAACTGTAACGTGACAGATTCTGGTTGTAACTTGACAGATCATTGAGAATACTCCATAAAATCGAAAACAAAATTTTTCTTCAGGAAAACTATATTTTAAACTCTTCCTTGTTTTCCAAGCTTCAACTTAAAACTATGTTCATGCAAATTTGCGGGCCAACGGAACAGACTTTTTCAATTTAGTCGGGCAACCTCCAAACACACTCCGAAAATTGTGTAACGTGACAGACGTATTAAAATTAGACCTGTGCGCCGCCGCGCCACGCCGCCGCCGCCGGTAAATTTTAACAAACGCCGACGCCGAAAGGTATACCGGCGGCGCGCCGCCGACGCTTTTTTCCCACGCCGACAATTCGCGAACTCGAAAATCGTTGGCTCATAATATTAACCACAAATCTAGAAACATTGTCTATGGTCCGAATATACGACGTTAACTGATTCATGATTAATCACATATTGATGTTTATTTGGTATTAGTGGTTGTGAATTAGATCACAAAATTAACAAAGTCTTGATATTTTCTCGCAAATCATTACACGACACTCGGAATACAATTCATGCATCCATTCTTGCTTCGTCAACTGGTTATGATTGCGAGCGTATAACTTACAATTCACCATTCGTGCGCGTGGAAATGTTCACAAATTAAAAAAAAACACTTCCACTTTCAAGATATAAGTAATGATATTTACGATAATGTGCCTGATCTTAATCTTTGCACGTAATCAATTTCAATGGAATACAGTGTATTATTCATCGATTTATTAAGCGATTCATGATTCCTAGTATGCTAGACACGATTACCCGTCGAGCTCGTGAAACTGATCATGATATAGTTCATGAAGTAATCAACTTTCCACATAATCTTAATATACTTACGAAAACAATTTCAAGGAACTCAGACTATTATTCATGGATTATTCGCTCTGCTCTTTGGTTTTGAAATTTCTATGTGAGATATTGTGTACAAATGCTAGCAACTAGTCTCATAGGCGCGAGCATTAAATACAAGGAAACTACCAGGACCTATAACCCTATTATTCTTTTGTTAAGATTCAGTGTAATGTTCGGAATTAAATGAAACTGCGCTAAGCATCAAAAATACATTACTTAGCCACAATTCAAGTCCGTGAAATAATTAAGAAAACTATAAGACACGTGACTCTGTGTAAAAAATCCGACGATAAACTCAAGACTAAAATATCACGTTAACACGTGATATTAATTTACGAAAATCGTTGCACATCATTCAATTCTTGACTTTTTTAGTCAATAAAGTTAATACAAATCAATGTATCATCAAGTTATGAACTAGAATCATAAAAATATTAAGCATATTCAGACACAACCACCTACTAAACATTTGAGTATAATGCCATCTTTTTGCGTGAACTAGTTTTTTGAAAACACAAAAATTATTTTCAATGCGAGGTTTACTTATCATTGATTGAATCGTGACCTATTTTAAAAAAAATTTCTCGAAGAATAGTTGGACAGAATGATCTTGACTTTTCGCGACGCTGGTGCACTGATGTGGCGGGTAAGATTTCTGGTCTCAAAAATTATTCATCGTGTGATCTAGCCCCACTCAGGAAAGATTTTCAGTGTCAGTTGCATCAACCCGGTATCACAGACAAAAAAGACGTAACACGAGATGAATTTTCATCACTCGTAGAAAAAACGGTCGTTTTAAATTACAAAAAAATGCGCCATATCAGCGAGCGTGGTGTTAGTGAAGAGATTTTGACACAGAGCTAAATGCGTTACTTAGTTTCCGCACCCACCCAAAAACGTTACCGTCTTTTTAATCTCATGCAAACCAAAACAAACAAAATGGTCCGGAAATGTGAAATTCATTCTTGTCGAAGTGCCCAAGGCGGGAGTTATTCACAATTATTTCTTAAGTTACAACACGATGCCGATCGCCGAGTAAGCACTTAATAGGATGTTAGTAATTTAATTGATTCGGTGTATCGAATCTGACTAGATGTATGCAATGGATTCGAATTTGTTGGTCCCCGGATCTGCTGGAGCAATTGGCGGAGTGCAGGTGCTACGAAAACTAGAGATAGGCTCAGACCATTTTCAATCAGACTTGTTTAGTAATCAGTTTCAACCCAACATCAAGTCGTGGAATTATTATGAATGATAGTAACTGTATATTTAGGTTTCGTTATGGTGTAGATCTGTATGACTCCAGCACATCGAGCATACTTTGCACTCTAGATAGAAGCAAATCTTAAGTTGAAAGAAAATGTGGTGCCACGGAATCGTATGCGTTATTTTGTACTTACAAGAAGTAAAAGTAAATGCCAACCAGGAAAATGAAGTAATGTGTATACCTTGAAAAGTCCTTACATGGCCATTAAAAGTGACATTTCTGCGCAGTAATGCCATTAATGCCATTAGGAACGCCTCGTGTTAGGGTACCCGATATCTGTGGGATTCTTAAAGAGCGACGGTAAAGAAGACTAAAATGAAACAAAAAACAATGAAACGACAACTAGAATTAATTTCCTCAAACAAAACAAAAACTATTTTACCGTTTTAATTTCCCAAACATAGAACAAAAAATAATTATTATGTGTCATTGAAATACAGTCGTTACTCTGCATTCTTTAAATTTGTCCATTGCAATCATTATTTCATGCGAAGTCGTAGTATGCGACATCGACAATTTTTCTATTTCGTTCTTTAAATTTTGCAACTGTAAAAACAGTACCACCATTCATTTATTATCTTGCATTTGGCAAGCAGGGTGGGCACTTGTGACGCATCAGCGAAATTAAATGCATTTAGAAATTCATAATGCATTTTGCGTTGCGTGTAAGACGTCAAAACCCTACAAAAAACCAGCCCTACATTCAACAAAACATCTAACAAAGTGGATCAGCGTAGGACGATTGTTAAACAATCTTCTCTGCGAAGGAGTGCAAAATTGCTGCAAAAATGGAAATTAAATGCATTTTTTCTAATTTGAAGCAAATTTGTAATACATTCTGAAAGTGATCTGCCCTAGGTGGGCACTATTGGAGCTTCAGTTGAAAAAAAATTACTTGATATGATTGCGAGAATTCCAT